>NC_052139.2:21987180-22187212 GCF_016086655.4 Lepeophtheirus salmonis
TGAAAAAAGAAAAGCAGGGCAGAGCGATCACCCTAATGGGTATATTAACAGAAACAGCAATAACATCTTAGTATGTCAAATGTATTTATTTTCCATTTTGTTATAAAAACAACTCCAACAACATGAGAGTAACTATCAAAAAATTATGTTTATTTTTATTACATTACATAATCGTCTAGAAACATAAATTGAGATTATTGATAGGAGGACAGTTCCTTCCAATCATAATAGACAGTTTATCTTTAAACGCATCATATAATCAGACATAGCCAGGTGAAAGAGGATCAATAGACAAACTAAACACTCCATGTCCTAAAAAAACACAATCATACATTTTAAGGGGCATCAACATAATTATGTGAACCTTTTTTATTCACTCTCGACCTCAACTGTCAAAAGGGAAAGGAAAAATATGAAAAGTCATAGGGTAGCTACCTATCTTTGTTTTTACTTCTTACCAGCTGTTAATTATTATTTAAGGAATTGTTATTAATCATTATACAAGGTCGTACAGGTAAATTCGAAGGAAAACATAACATAACTTGGTTATTTCAATTTTAAAATGAAAAGTTAAGTGTTAGCTTTAAGTTAATTGCACAACGTTAGTTTCAAAACAATTATTGACAACTGAGTGGATCCGGAACGTCATCATCGAATTGGATTGAGCGGGACACAACTCAGCGTTCATCAAGAAGCTGCTTGGGCCAAATAGGACAAGTTTACGACGTCTAAAACCACTGGAAGTAGGAAGGGTCATATAATGGAAAGCCTGAAAGTGATAAATAACACACTCCCAGACTCCTCGTAGGCCTTAAACTGCCCAAAAAGACATCTACTGGGACTCTGATGGATATATTGAATTGATGCCAAAGAGGAACAAGGAATTTATACCAATGATTTGAAGCCAAGAATATAATTTAGCTTTGAGTGCAGAATCCAAAACGATCTCACTTCTTATTTGGACCATAGTAATTCGGGGCTATTATCGTTCTGAGTCGAGTTTTACGATTAAGTCCATCACTGAAGTAAAGGCCGATGAATATAACTGACATAAAATAGTTTTTTATGATAATAAAATACTTTTTAATTTATTCTATAATTATAAATATAAAAAAATATATTTTATTACCCTTTTACAAATCCAGGTTTGCCACGGTAAAGGTTTTGGTCTTGCATTTTTAATTTACCTCTCCCGGATTACCAACAGAATTATATGAAAATTAATACTTTAGATAGACATGTATGAGTCTGAGCTCTCTTAATCATTAATGTAGCCACTATTTGAGGCAATGATGGCTTCCACGCGGTAGTGGAAGGCCTGGTATCCACTGCAAGTGTAGCCCTCTATCATGGCGTCCCAGTGCTGGCTGACAGTGATTTTTAAGTGAGTCATATTGATTGTAATTTAATTTGATGATCGTCTTACCAGTAAAATTCAACTCTGAACGATAATAGTCTCGAAATACTATAATCTCAGATTTGTTTTAACCCAGATAATCCAAATAAAAACTGAGATCCGTTTTGGATTCTGCACTAAAAGGTCAAGAATGCTCTTGGCTTCATTGCATCGGTAGAAATTTTCATCCTCATTTTGTTCCCCCATGGCATTCCAACAAAAAAACAAACAATTGCTGCATATTATAGTTATCAATTTTACATATTTTGATTTAGAAAGTTCAAAGGGAACGTCAATTTTAATCAAAAATAAACAATAACAACGTATAAACCTCATTAATTTTTATATTAAGGTGAAACATCACCATAAAGCAAAATGGCTTTACGGCAAAATATCCTAAGGCAAAATAGCTTAAGGCAAGATGTCCTGAGGCAATAGTTTAAGACAAAGTTACCCTCGTACAAGGGCAAACCATCCATCCTAGAATCGTTCTTTACAAGTGTCAAGCGAACAGTGTAATGTTTTCATGTTTAATGATTTTCTGCAAATAATATTTTAGAAAATATATCTTTCGGTATAAATATATGCATAACCCCCCCTTACCAAAACCCATAGGAGAAGGGGGAAAAAAAGCACTTGAGAAGGTCCCTAGAAAGCCTTCACTTTTATTGTTATAATATAAAAGTACTTATGAAAAAGGAATTTGTCAAAGTATAGACATAAGTTAAAATGAATGTCTCTATAGCTCCCCATTTCCCCTTCATTTAATCCACTTAATTAATCTTTTAATAAAATTCGAATCCGACAAATAAGTAAAGCTTATTTACAAAATATATATTTTATTCTTTTTAATTTCATTTAATGAGGTTTTATTCTCCTTATTGAGTCATTTTCCTTCAATCACAAGTCTGCCTCTTTTATCTATCTATAACAACAATGGGGTTGTTTACTTCCCCCATGTCGTCAAGGCTCATTAAAATATCTTCCTTCACAAAGGATTTCCCATATTTATAATTATCATGTAGGTAAGTAGGGTTTTTATAGGCTTAAAAAGGATAAATGTCTTACGTCAACATACAACAATTTTGAGCAAACATCAAAATAAAAGGAAATCCTGAATTAAGTTTTTTTTTATACACTTTTGATATATATATTTGAGTCAATTATAGGCATATTATTCAAATTTCTGGGGTGATTTAAAATATTCCAGAATAATAGCTATAGGTAAAAATCTTTATTTTAAAAGACTTATATTAGCTCTGATATAGTCGCTGAAACAAAATACAACCATTTCTAATTCTTTGATTTTGACCATCAGTTTTGGCCACTTTAAGTGTGATTTGGGACTCATTTTAAAGGGTTATTTAGAATAATTTGTTAATAGAAATTGACGATAACTACATAACACAACATTATTTTTACATGCATTTCTAAAATACACATTTAATAACCTTATTTAAGCAATAAAGTCATTAAACCATTAAGATTTTCTATTGTAATAATTATTTACTTTAAAGCCTTTTTTTTAATCAGATTTTCGAGTATAATTTCGATTCAGAGCCATATTTTCAAGTCAAACAACTATGTAAAAGAAAATTTAAAGTAATAAAAACTGATAAAAAACATTCTAGCATTCGCAAAATACATTATTTATTAAGCTGTCCTGAATGCAGTTTCTTCAAAATGTGTCTAAGGATTCACAAATCCAGTAAAATTAAGTATCAAATAAGGAAGCCAATATTTTTTTAATTTCCTTATAGAATATTTAATAAATAATTCATGTAAGGTTGCGTGGAAATGTTTCAAATTAAATACAATTACGTTGATTATCTGACTAATTGTTATAAGTTACTAATAATAGGCTGAGGAAAAAGTAATTTCGGATTTTTCACTTTATTCCAATGATCCATATGAAGTGTTACAATCATCAAATTTAAGCAGAGTATGCCCCGTTCTGTTCCATAACTTGTTGGCAAAGAGTGTACAACTTCCTAATGTCCTTCTCTTAGAAGCCCTTATTGGTAAAAAAAAAAACTCGTACAACCAATTTTCACAGGCCTCTATTGAGTCCGAATTTGTACTCAAAAGTACGATGGCCATAGACATTAAAATGGTATAAGTAACTTGGTGCTAGGTACTGATTGAAGAGTGGATGCATAAAAACTTTCCATCCGAACTCTCAGACCTTCTGGCGAGTCATCCAATATGTGTCCACCCTTGCGTTGTCTTGAGGATGTCATGTTGTCTCCTATTCACTATTGCTGGTGCTTCAATCCGATCGCCAGCTTCAAAGTCTCAAGTTGTTAATGGTAGAGGGCACAATTGAGGGGGGATCGCTATAAACCAATGTTGTACTACACGAATACGAATCCCCGTAAACATTGTCAATTTTCCTTTTCACGTAGTACAATTGTGAAATATGGTGAATTTCTTCCTTTGAGTTCTCTCTACTGGACGCACGATAACTCACGACTAAAAGGGTCAAGTGCAAACCTCTCCAAAAAAGCGTTCATATCATTTGCATATATACTTTTTACTCTGGAGCGAACCCTCATCGTTACTCTCTATTTTTCCTATGCCCACGCCCTAGTTATTGATGCAGTAATGATTACGGTAGCATTTGTCTAGCTCGCCTGTTCTTTTTGTTACTTGCCAAACTAAAGAATGAATCATCTCTTTCTAAGCCGTTCTCATTATTACTTGATTCCTGAAAAGTTAAGTTTCTTGTCTTTTAAATACAACATATCATTGATGAATACGAAGCTGGGTACGTGTACTCATAAAAAAAAAAAGAGTTGCCCTGAAGATTTGTTCAGGAGTTATAATAGTAAGCCCTTGTTGGACTGGGAGACGTCATGATAGCTACGCCTCTATGAAACACTTTTCATTTTGTCAGGGTTACCATGTTGATTTTTGGTTGTTATTCCATCAACATTCGAGCAGTTCATATTATTTTCAACGATAGTAATCACTATAAAAAATGTCTTACTGGGATTTAAACATAGGATAAACAGAAAGTTAAAATTGTATTCCTGATAATTCAGAAAATGTTTAGAAGGAGAACAGCTACGTTGTCATGGTGTTTCATTCGATTAGCTCCAAGCTGCTAAAGATGAAGGAAAATTATACAAATTCCACTCCGTATCTAGTAAAGATGTAGGCAGAAATGGCTACAATGCCGCTCCTCAGCTCTACTCCGAGTCCTTTAATAACTTACATTCGAAACTCTTCAGGGTTACTCTAATTTTTACACACCCTGGGGATTACTTTACCCAGTGCTTTATTTTTAAATTGACGCTTAAAGAATTGCTCACAGCTCTCATTTTATTTGAACTACAACAAAAAACAGGTTGTATTATATTTTAATAATCATTGCAATTTTTTTTATAAAAAAATATTGGCTGTATCTTCAAAGACGACAAAATGGAGCCAAAAATAACAATTATGCTGGCGATAATTGCGGGCCAGAAACCCCCGACCGAGATTACTAATGAATTCAAAATCAGCAAGACGGCCATGTGTATCATTAAAAGTGATTTGTAATCCAAGGAACAGTCGCCATAAAGTCTAAGCAAGGTCGAAAATGAACACTAAGAACAAAGTCTATGATGACAAAAATTGCCTTGCTAAAAATCCAGTGAGGATGATTCGCAGTATACCCAAGTTCATCTTACCTCCCAGATAAACGATTTTTATCCTTTGTATAATTCCTTTCAGGGACAGGTCGAGTAAGCTGCCTGCAACAAGCCTCGTGGGTCTGTGAGATCTTTGAAGTCCGCCATCAAGGCTACATAGGCTGACTTGTAATAAGACTTCATCTATAAGGTTTGTACAGTCTTTAGGAAGAGGCTCTCATTGAGGCTGAGGGAGGATATATTGAAGAAAAAATATCTATTTTAGTTATAGTTCACCAGAATTATACATAATTTTTCTTTTGACTGACTTCACGAACTAGTTTTTTAAACAAAGGGGTATACTTACATGTAAATTGTGCAAATATTTAAAGGCTTATATTAAATGAATTGTATAGGGTAGATCCATAATTTTTTTATTTATTAGAAGCCATATTTAATGAAATCCAATTATCTATAATGAGATCCTTCTCTCTGGTTAACCATAGCATCACGGTGCTGAAAGCTTTGGCCGGTCCGACAGATAACCAACATTGCCGTTGTATAGGTAATGGAGGGGTCCATGACCTTCACAGACGAATGATACTTGATGCAGGCTTCATGCTCGACCTTCTCCCAGAGACTTATTGTATGTCCAAAATCCAGGCTTAAAAACGGAGCACTTTTGTGGTCAATACATCCTGCACTTTTTTGCCTGCACTGTCCTTTTGAAGGCTTTATCTCTTCATTGGGCTACTCCATCCATCCAGCGAATGTAAATCATAAGTGCAACCCCAGAACCAGTACATTGGCAATGCTGGATCTGCACAAGGTGATCCGAGAATACCAAAGCTTCCGGGTATGGGTGTCTGAAGTTATCAAAAAAGGCTGATCTCATTATGAATAATTGAATCCCATTAAATGTAGCTTTCAAATAAGACAAAATTTATTATTCTACCCTTTTAAAGAGTTGCCCAATTTATCTGGGCCAGGGTGTATATGTTCCATTCTCAAGAATGATAATTATAAGAGCTTTAGAAAATCAAAAAGGTTGATATAATTTCTAGCTAGAAAAAGCCGCTACTAGGGTACATTTTATGCATCTCTAGTCTTTCATTACTCACTTTTTCTGTAGGCAGGGAGGAGTCCAGGACGTTCATCAATTTTTGGAGCATGCCTTTGTTTCTTTGACTTGCGACTTTTTCTTTTTTATTCTTGTTTTTAAAATAAATCCATGCAGCTTTTTAATATTAAATATTATTTTTCTCCGTTGTTAAGTATGTTTAGTTCTCCGGAAAATATTAATATGATGTTCATTTACAAACAATACAGAAAAAATGCAAAAAAAACCCTTAAGGATTCGTGCACATGGATGTAATAACATTATATGTACATTAGAATATTTATGAGTAATGTCTCTTTGACCATATGAGGAAGAGATATGAGAGGAATTATGAGTACATATCCTTGTGCTTTTTCTCTTCATCTTTGGGTATTTAAAAAGCCTATGATGCTATTTCTATTTATTTTAATGATGTGTAAGAGAGACAATATCCTATTCAGGGGCGTCAGCAGGGTGTGGGCTAGAAGGGCTGTAACCCCTCCCTTCCCCCCTAAATTAATGAATTTTTGCTTTTTACTATAATTTTTTTTCCATAAAATTTAATAAATGAATTTTTTTCCAAAAATAATTAAATTTTCCAAATTTTTTTCCAAAGAATTTAGTATTTGAAATTTTTCCAATAAACTTAGTTTTTTTTTTAAAATGACTATGAATTTTTGGAAAAAATAAATCTAAAAATATAATAATTGAAAAATAATTTTGGAAATTTTGAAAAAAGAAATATAATTTTTCTTTTTTTTCCAAAAGTTATCATTTTTGGCGAATATCTATGGCTTTGGGATTTAAAAAAATATATAATTGATTTTTTTTTTTTCAATAACATTAATTTTTTGTGTTTAGCTTTGGATTTTTGAAACATATTAAAAAAATATTTTTTAGGATTATAAATATATATATATATATTTATAATCCTCTGAACGCCCCTGTAATTTGCTTTTAATTGAGTATACAAAATGAGTATTTACAAACGAATAAAAAAAAATAAAGTAATAATTTTTTCAAAAACAAAATTGAACACAAATCAAAAAATAGATAAAGTTTCAATTATTCAAATGCATGTGATGAATTCAGATGCCCAAGAATAAAAACTTTAGTCTAGAATCTCTCTTTTATGTAATAGACTTATATATGCCTAATAAGGTCCTCTCCAAATAAAATCTGTTATGTCTCATTATTAAATTTTGATTTTCAATTTTGTCTACTTAAAGGGCAATTTACGGGGCCTTTAATGAGTGAATAGGAATGATTTGTTTATAGAAATTGACTATAAGTCATCACGGATTACGAAAGTAATAGAAACATTATTCTAGCTTACTTTTGTGTTGACAGTCCCCATATAAATACTAGTCAACCTTTCATGACATGCAGAGTTGATCTTATCCAGTGGTACACATTTATTATTCTCAATCTGGAATGAAATTGGTGCAAAATCACGGAGAAGGACAACAAGACCTCTTATCTCTGAACAAAGCAAGTTGCAACGGTTGGAATGAGGGGAAAAGAATCTTCTCTTTAGTGACAAAAAAATTGTCACCGTTGTTACATTATAATGAATGATAAATTAATATATATATATTTTTTTTTTTCAAATAAGGCATATCAGAAACTAATATTAGCTTCTTAAAGTAAATAAAGGTTTGAAACTCTAGCTCCAATTCTTGGATATCTTAACCCATTCAACAAAATTGAATAGTAAGTCAGTAATTGACGCAATTATATCTATTAAATATTGGAAGTAAAATAATAATGAGTGTTTTCTACTTTTTTAGATTTATATTCAAGATTTTTTTATGTTGACACAAAACATTCTGTGAAATGTTATTGAAATATCTTAATATTTACCTCAAGCATAAAGACGATGATTTTTTTTTCTTTTAAATTTTCTCATATATGTAAGTATTATTTTGGTGCCGGATTTTAAATTAGTCTATATTACATCTGTACATATCTAATTTAAAAAACATAGAGTCAAAATGAAATGCACAGATATGTTCATAAAGTATTTAATAAGATTAAGCTTTTCGGAAATCAAGATGGCCCTAATACATATTTACAAGTCTCAACATTAAAACAAGTTTCATCACAACTTATTCAAATTCATGACTTTTGGCTATATGTGTGTACCCAGTCCATATATTTGTGTGTTTATGTTTTTCCAAACGAATTATTAAGGTCACCTTAATTTTATCACACAATTATTGACAATTCTTCCAACAGAGTCTTCCACATGGGGTGGGATGAAAGCGTTGTAGGCCTTCCTCCAAATATCTAAATTTCAAAAAAAAAAAAAAAAAAAAAATTCTTCAATTTTTTGTGAAAAGCTATAGATTTTTGAATTATTTTTTTCCCCCCTAAAATTATATATTAAAATTTTTTTTGTAGTAATATTAATATTGCTATTTTTTATTAATGATTTTAATATTTGAATTTTTTTTCGCAATAATTTTAATTTCTTATGAACAGTTGTAAATTGGTGAAATTCCAAAAAATATAATTTTGTATGAATAGCTTAGATTTTTTAAATTTTTTTTTTCTCCAAAGAAAAATAATTTCATTGTGAACTACCGTAGAGTTTTCAAATTTTACGTAAAAATTCATTTTTTTGTGAAATGTTATAGATTTTTGAACTTTTTCCCATAAAACACAATATTTGCATTTTTTTTGGTTTTTTTCAAAAAATTCAATTTATTGTGCACAACTGTGGGTTTGTCGAATTTTTTTCCGAAAAAAATTAATATTTGATTATTAATTTTTAATTTTGTTTGTGTGTGTAAATAGCTACGGATTTAAAAAAAAATATTAATTTGTGAATTTTTCTTTTACTTAAAATAATATATTAATTGAATTATTGTCTTTTGGCGGGAAAAGAAATAAAGTGCCTTTTGCCAAATTCCTGACATCATTTAAAGCCTTTGAAAAAGATTCTAAGACAATCTAAAATGTAAATTTGAGGCTTGTTTTTAGTATTTTCATCAATTCTCTTAGTTTTATAGTAAATGTTGGGGATTTTTTCCTCCGATAGCATTGATTTTATAAGTTTGACATATATATTTTTTCCCGTAAACTTTGGTAACATTGTGATGTTATCTTACTCTGAAGCTTTAAATTTATACGAAAATGCTTTTTTAATTATATATTTTTTACATAACTGATTTGGTATTAGAGTGTAAGAACAAAATACTATTAAAATTCGGGACCTTATCTACATCATTCTTTTTAAAAGCAAAAACCAATCCGTTTTCTAGGCGTACATACAACAGGTCATGACCTACATTTATATCTTCCCCCTTTTATAAACGATAAGGTCATTTGCATGGTGCGATTGGTTTTATTTTTGCAAAAGCACTGCGAGTGCTTATACACATAAGGAGCACACTAATCTATGTGTCATTGATATTATCATTCTATAAACACGAAAGAGGAGGCAAAAAAAAAAAAAAAAGAACAGATGGGGAAAGAAAATATAAGTCTGCTGGAGTTGCGCCAGAGAAATGGGTTCTTCTTTTCTTTTTTATAAGAAAAAAGGAAGAAACATACATACAAATAAAAAAATCGGCAGTAAGTGAAATTCATTAGAAGTGAAAGCATCTCTCTTCCCTTTTTTGAAAGGAAGGAGGAAAAAAAAAAAAAGGGAAATAGAAAAGAAAAAAGGAAAAATTAAATAAAAAGGAGAAGAGTAAACGTACGATCACTGCTACTTTATTTGAAAAAAAACAACAGGCAATTGACATTGAAGATGGAGTGTCCTGGATGAAAAACGACGTGCTCAGTATGTGAATACGCGTGTCTCTGTGTGTGACTCTCTCTCTTTCTGCCTTTAGTTACTGTACGACAACCCCTAAAGTAGTATATCAAATAAGGAAGAAAAGGGAAAATGTAATTAATAATTAATTTGATTTGCCAATTTTGTAAAAGTCATTTTATTTGGAAAAATCTTTTTATTTACTTGGGAGTGTTTTGGTGGATTTTTTATCCTTTTTGGTGGCGTATAGAAGGACACATGAGGACTAGACATCATGTGGATGGATAGGGACATGGAGGAAACTCACATCTATGACCACAAAACCTCCTCTGCATCATCATCCAATAACCACCATAATAATAACAACAACGGGTCCTCCCTCCATCAAGCTGCCCACACCCACGAATCAGACCCCTTCAACGACCTCCCTCCACCCCCTCCACCCGAATCCAATAGCTTCTCTCTAGCAGATAACTTTAGTGCCACACTTCCCCTAGGAGATCATAGCTATGCAGAGACATCCATGATGGTTGGTGGCTCATTGGTGGGTATTGTGACGGATGGTGGAAGTGGTGGTGACTACTATCGCCACCGCTCTGGGAGTGAAGTCCATATGAACAGTAGTAGTAACATGAACAATAATAATGGAGGTCTTCTTGTGCCGCTTACGTCAACAGATGACATTAAACTCCCTTCTGGGAAGAATGCTAAAAAGAACTATTTGAAGAAACTTGCCGGAAAGTTGGGGGTGAATGATCGTGGCTGTTATTTGGCCTGTGCTCTCCTTATCATCACATTTTTTCTACTCATCATTATTATAGCCATGGGAGCGAGTTGGCCAGGTAAGGGATCTACTAAATTTGATTTTAAAAAAGTTACAAATTGTTCGTTCATACAGTCCTATTTAATGACTACAATACCAGTCATTTCAAGTAACAACCAATCATTTCATGTTGATCTAATAAAATTAGGCATTTATGGTCGTTCGTTATTTAGGACCACAGTCCAGTCCCATTTGTCGGTCCACACTGAAGAAAAATTGATCTCTCGTGTCGTCATTGAGGGTGTTTTTTTTTTGGGGTTTTTTTGTAATTATTCAGTTATATATTCGAATAAATTATAGAACTAAGTAACAATATAATATAATATGTTCCCATTATATTATATTATAATAAAAAAAAAAGAATATTTTTTGCAAGATATATACAATAATCTTAATACATGCCCCATGAATCTGATTCGCCTTAATAAACCATCTACATTTTTACGGAAAAACCGAACCGATCCCAATGACCAATAGTCCTATAGACCGCTTGTAAGGGCTGATAGTCCTAAGGATCTGTAGTAAATGTCGTAAGAATGGACTGAACCGAATAAATAAGTACTGACACAACAATAGTGGGTATCCAAACTTAACAATCTACTACAGAATACTTTTATTTATTTTTTTAAGTAAAAAAATATGTAACTCATTTATTGATTGACCTATGCCCATCCATAGAATATTCCATTATTGCATTAACCTTTTACAGGGTCGTCCGGGTACATTTGTACTACTATTAACTAAATCCTGATAATTAAGGAAAGCGAGTAGAGGTTTGAAATTTTATTTACAAAGTCCAATAATTCAATGTGTTTTCCATCTTCCCCGTTCATTCAGTCAATACAAGGCCTAAATGGTTTGCAGGTCTTGACCATGTCCGTGGGGGAGACTTTGTCCCAGTGCTTGATGATGGAGGCATTCAAGGAGTCGATTCTGTTTTGTGAATTGGTAGATATTTTCCTCACTAACTATCCCTAAAAGATGTAATCCGTGGGATTCATATCAGAGGAGTTAGAGAGCCGGGTCTGGGGTCCCAAAATGGTAACTTCTCTTCTTTCAAAATGTTCTTGGTCTTGTGGGCCTTGTAAGAGGGGGCTGAGTCTTGTTGAAATAGGAATCCGATACCATGACACTTGGTTAGATGGACGTTCAGATTACCTGTCGGGACACAACCTCTCTTTTGGCTAAAAGGGAGGGTGTGAATGGCACTGCCGTTGCTTCTAATGACCCAATGCTCCCGGTTGCTACTAGAGAAGGAAATACACTTTACGTATATTGACTTCAAAGAAGATTCCTTAGTCAGATGGAGTAAAAGTAATTCTATAATGTTTATTTAAACTTAATCACTGCAACTCTATATGACCAAATAAAACAGAGGCTGGCAACGTTTTTGAGAGTAGAGGCCAAACAGTTTTGTAGTGTTCTCCAACAGGTCCAAACAACTGCAGAGTGCTGGGGGGGATTAGAATGGCTATATTAAGATGATAGTCAATGATAACAGGGCGGGCCAGTCAAAATTTACTCCGGGCCCAGGAATTGCCGACCTCTGAAATAAAAGAATTCAAAAGCAAAACTCACAATTTACATAAAGGATAATGTGGTCCGTCAACAAAAAAGTTACCTAGAATCATCAAAATAAAGTCTTAATTTCATTGGTATTCTTCGACAAATTAACGTTCATTTTCAACCAACAAATTAGTCCGATTAACCCTTATGGTTTGCTGCAAATTGATCGTCACAATAAAAGGATGAGAAAGTGATAGATTCTATTAGAAAGGGACCATATTGGGGACAATATAAGTCTTTTAAATCTAATATAGATTCTTTAAAATATATAAAATTATTTGTTATCTTAACCCATCCCACAAATTTGAATACAAGCTTATTATTGACTCAAATATGTCCATGAAATATTAGGCTGTGTGTACATATGACATGGTTAAATATTTGACCCAAGGTTTCACTACCAAAAGTGTGAAAAAAAAAAATATGAGGTTGAAAATAAGAATCGAGAAATATTTAATAAGTCATTTCTAGGCTAAACATGTATGTAGATTATGATTTTTTACGTTTCAATCCTGCATTTTATGTCGTTAAGCCAAGAAATTTGAATTTGTCACCAATTTTCCCCAAAAGATGTCTGTTTTACGTGACAAATTTTTGAAATCCCAACTTTTTAGACCTGTAGAATCTACATTGTTCATTTAAAAGACTATTATTTATGATAAAATGATAAATAGTGACTAGAACTTTGAAATAAAACTGTTTGTTCAGTTATCTCTTCCATAACTTTTGTGCAATGACCATTTAAACGATATGTCTCAAGTGACTACCCAAAATCGAAAAATCACACTTTTCAATAAATGCCTGGCTTTCAATGGCCATATCTACCAATAGGAAACCCCTAAAGGCTTTATTTACCTATTTAATAACCTTTAAATTGATAATAATTTATACTATTTCTTGTACGTTTAAAAATAAATATAAATATTACAGTCATTAAAATGGATCGTACAAAAAAACGTTAGGAGCTATATACTATAACTTTTTAATGTTTTTACCTGAAATAGTATCCTTTATGATGATCTTTTTATTTTTAAATTAGCATATGAAATATATTCTTTTTTTATTTACAATAAAAGTATTTAAAATTTTACGCAAAATTTCGAATTACGAGAGGCCGCAATAAGAATAACAAATGAGGGATATACGTGAAAAGTGAATCGATTATGCTCGGGATATACTTCTCTATGAAAATGATACCTAATTTGAATCAAACTACTTATTATTTCCTAGAACGATTGGTTTATGAAACAGAAAATACTCAATTTTTGAGCCAAATATCCATGTTTCGGAACATGTCGAGCAGCTAATTGATATTGACTACATCAAGGTAAAATTTGCCTTAAAAAACTCCAAGTACTCAAAACCACAGTACTTTTACTAATTGATAGCATTTGTAGAACATGATAATGCTGAAGGATATTTTTAGGGTCCGTCACATTAGCCGTACCTTTACAAAAATGAGAATATCTAAAAAACAAAGCAAAAAAACATTGCATATTTTGTTTTCTGACTTCAAATTTTAATTGTACATAAAAACTTTATTAAGAAAAAATATATGTCTTTTAGGAATCCGAAACTTTATATTCTCCCAATTTTAACACTGAAACCAGGGTAGAATCTCAAATTTATCATGACGTTATCAAAGAAAAAAAAGGATTTTCCCCATTTCTTATATTTTTATGTTACTCCTTTCCATATTTGGATTCATCATCAATCATCCTCCATTTCCATAAACAAATAGTTCGTATTAACCCTTTGACTGCGCTTCAAATTGCACTCAAAGTATCCAAAATTAATCATCAAAATAAGATAAAAATGATAGATATTATGATTGAGAGGGATCATATTGAGGCCAACTTAAGTCACTAAGATCAAATGAAGGATTTAAAGTATATATCTAAAATTCTTAAATATCTTAATTGTAACTCATCCACCAAATTGGAATACTGAGCCTGTAATTGACTTAAATATGTCGATGATATATTGAGCTCTATGTATATAGGGTTGATCTTATCTATTGGTACACAATTTACTATTTTCAATCCGGAATGACATTGGCGCAAAATCATGGAGGAAGACAACAATACATTTGATCTCTGAACAGAGCAAGCTGAGACGGTTGGAAAGCCGAAAGAAGATTCTAAATTTTCTCAAGGCCATCAAAAAGTAGGACAAAGTTTTGCTCTTTTCTGGTGAAATTTTTTAACCCTTGAGACGTATACTAATCAGTAGAACAGCAGCTACATCATAATCCAACGTGGACATTTTTGTGGATAGGAAGCATCGGTTCAATACAGATAGTTACATCGAAATTCCGGATAAAGTGTTACCTGGGACCCGAGAAAATTTCAAGGAGAACTTTATTTACACTCAAGCCAGACTTCCAGTAATTGCACCGCTAAGACCAAGGGCTGTTCGGAGAGACGACTTTCTGCCATTTTGGGATCTCAACATGTAGCTCCCCTCAACTACAGACGCAAACCCCTTGGAATACTATATCTAGGCGCGTCTGGAGGAGATGAGGTGTGCAACTCCTCACATGACTCTCTATTTCATAGAGGCTTTCATCAAGAAGGAGTGACCAAAGCTAGAGTTAAAGTGCATAGCTAAGGTCTACAAAAGATTTAGGCCTTGTATTCAGGCAATTATTGGAACCACGCTGTGCTGGGTACTATTTTTAAATGATTTTGTATAATAGATGTCCTCACAAAATCTTCAGTTCAAATTTTACTCTTGCAAAATTGAAAAAAAATTAATGTGTACCATGCTCTAAGATGAGCCCTGTATGAATTAAAAAGCATATATTGGAATTGTCTCCTTTTCTTGAAGATTTTTATTATGGTGACGAACAGCCTATCTGTTTAAATCAATCTCCTAAGTAAGTTATGAAAGGAAGTATTTTAATTTTCAAATGAATAAATAACTTGTCAATGGTTAACATATCTTGAGTCCTACAAATATACACTTTTTTTTTTTTTTTAAAGTCTTTTGATGATACATGTTCATTTTGAAATAAAATATATTTGGGGGAAAAAAAAAAAAGTAGCGAAAACTATTTTCTAATCTTTATGTATTTGTATCATACTAGTTCATCCCTATATTTGTGGTGTGTTAACAAAAAAACAATCTTGAACAAAAATCAAGAAAAAGAGAAAATCCTAATTTGTGTGGGTTAGTTTTAACTTCATATACGGGGTTGATCTTATCCAATGGTGCACATTTTATTTTTTTTAACCTTTCACAATTGCCAAAAGAATAGATTTTTTGTTCTGAAGACATGTATCAGGAAAGCTGAGACATTGTCGTAATGTAGCGACTGGGTTGCTTATTCACAGTGGCATCAACGCTGGAAAAATGTGTACCACTAGATAAAATCAACCCTATATATATTAGGTCGTGCAAAAATTTTGTGTGGGAATTGATATTCGTTATATGACAATGATGTTTAGGTTTGTGTTCTTTTAATATCCAAAAGAGTATTATTTAAAATAAGGATAATTAATATTGAATATGAAGCCCGTAGGCAGGAATAGGTAACGGCTTCCAGGCTGTGGTGGAACTTACCACATGTACTTTTGATGTTGGCCTCTGATTCATGTGTCCACTGTACAATGACAGAATCCTTTAAGGCCTCAACATTTGGCTCAGCTGATTCTAAAGACTCTACTTACCACCAAATGCTATCCATCACTGGATTCAGATATGCTAATGGGGAGGTCAAGAGTTCAGCAAAAAAATCTGGAACAGATCTGTTGGTTCCCTTGCTGTCAGAAGTATGTAGTACTTTTTTTGCTCGTAGAGAGACACCAACAGCCTTAAAACGCCTTGATACATTGACGTCCATTGTCATATCCGTCTTTGAAAGATCCAACTTATCTGTAAAGGGATTTGCTACAGTTTTAATTGTCATTTTCTTAGACAACTGCTTCTCTGAACTTTTTCGAAATTCCCACCCTTATCCAGGAGCTCATTGACACAGTAGATGCTTGCTATTGAGCCATTTTTGGCCGCAATAACTGCTTTGGGGACATTTTCACCTTTGTTGTTCTTACGACATGATGACAAATTTTAATGCCATTTAGTTTGACGCAGACAAAAAGAAGAGACTCTGGGCTCTCTGAAAAGAGAAATAAGGTAAAATTGTTTAAGTGTACGCCATGTGATTCAGCTTTGACAATTATCTCAAAACTTTTGTAATACCTGGTACATACAACCCAAAAGTTCATAGACATACTGGAGGTAATTCTAGTCTCATTATTCAAATTAAGTAGTGTTTAAGTAGGTTCATTTGAGGTGCCTTCAAAGTGTTGATAATAATAATCATTTGTTGATATGAATTAATGATACTTTGTAGAAGAATACAAATGTGTACCAAAAAATAATTTTAGCTTGTTTTTGTTTTGACTGGCAACATATACATTTACCTAAAGGGTCGGTCAGGTAAATTTAAACCACCTAACTGTATCCTTATCAATAATAAAAGCAATAAAAAGTATTCAAGTCATATTTTTTTCTCAGTACTTGAATATAGAGGCCTTCAAAGTGTTGAGGTTCTTGTGTGACTTGTCAGAGACCTCTAACTCCCCTTAAAAGAAATATAGTCCCTGGGATTCATATGGAAAGTTTAGAGGACCAAATGCGAGGGTGTCAAAATGACACCTTCTCTTCTTTCAACAAGTCTTGGATCTTGTAGGCCTTGTGAGAGGCGGAGGAGTCTTGTTGAAGTAGGAGCTCGAAACTATTGGGCTCAGCTTTCATGTAAGGTCAGGAAGGAGTTCACAGTATCTGTCGGCAACCATGCTCTCTTTTGGCTCGCTCGAAGAAGATGGGGGTTATGATACCACCATTACTACAAATGACCCCATGGGTCATGATACTGGCTGGAAACTTGGTTTTAAAGAACTGGGGGACACTAACGTTGATCAAATTCTTTACTACTTGCTTTTGTGTTGTGTTGTGCACATATATATATAGACAATTGTGTAAATATATTTGGTGTTTTTGAACTGAAAATATATTTTTAAGCTTTTTTTCAAATAACAATAAACATGGAGTTGTACCCTGAATTATGGGTAGCGAAAGCTGAGTATATGGAAGGCTTTAAAGTCATGACATACCAAACATATAACGGAGCTCATTCCATCATCGTTTGTTCAGAAATAAAATATTTACAATATTTACACTTAAAACTCCTTGTCTATCCACCCAGAAGCCATTTCACTCTTTCAGTTAGTGTTGTGTTTTTTGATGGATGGGTTTGTTGTTCGTTTTGTTCAGATTCTGTGTATATATTTTGTTTTTGTTGTTTTAAAAAGAAAGAAGTTGAAAAAAAAAAAAAAAAAAAACATGAAAAAAACTCTCTCTTTGATACAAAGTGAATGAATAATTAACAATTGCTTGAGCTGTTAATCCTAACACAAATGAAACAGAAAATCAACATGGTATTTTGAAGAAGTTTGGGAAACGTGGAGCTTAGCTGTCATGACGTTCCATTAGATTAGCAGCGTGCTGACGTCAACTGGCAGACGGGAATGACTAATAGGACCTTCTACAATGTTAAGAAGAGGCTAGACCACAACGAAACCATAGATTAGAAGGAGGCGTAGTAATCCATCATTAATGTGGATGCTCTTAAGGACACCCCTGATTTTGTTCCTGGTGAGTTACAGGCTCACATCAGCAACGTTTTCAAAGCCTACCTGATCCCCTGGGCCCAGGTAAATTTCCCGACGGCAACATGATGACAATCGTAGCATTTTGGGTGTGTTAGGAAGAAAGAACCCGTAAATCAACATGGTAGCCATGAATATATAAGTAATGTTTTGAAGGAGTTGCCTTTGCAGGCATGACGTTTCATTGGATTAGCTGCATGCAGCTAATCCAAAACAAAAGTCCACTCCGTATCAAGTAATGATATTAATTCCGTCTTTCGATCTACTCTGAGTCCCAAAAGAATTATATTTAGAGATGTAAATTGGTTGCATTTTGGTCATATTAAACAAAAGAACCCATAAATGAACATAGAAGCCCTGACAATTTGAATAAAGTTCGATATAAGCCTTTAAATATCTGGATCACCCTGTAGCTACGAGTATTAGCCTACTGCAAAACATCAAAAGAATAAGTTTTTATACATCTGAGTACATGCTTGAAGAAGCGAAAGTTTATTTGTACAAAAATGACTCTACCTTCCACTAAGGTAGCTAAAGTCTTTGAGGGATCATTCAAAACAATTTACAATTTTATTTTATTTTGAAAAATTAGGATTTTAACCTTAGAGAAAAATATGTTGGGGATAAAGTAATTTCGTATTCCTTACTTTTTTTATTTTTTTATCTAAGTATATCTTGTTCATTATTGGTCACATCGGATCATAGGATAAGACGTTGTAAAGGTATGAGTATATAATACTTCACACGCTTTTGGATACTCGTGAATCATCGTGGGTCGAGTATGGAAGTCTCAAAGGAAGAAATTCGTAATATTTTACATTTTTACTACCTGAATGGGAATAACGCGTCGAAGGCAACCAAGAAAATTTGTGATGTATACAAGGTTCACACTCTTTTGTTTCGTGGTGCACAACAGTGGTTCAAGTATTTTTTTTCCCCCTCTCGACACTCCCCTCTACTATGAACATCTCTACCGTTAGAAGATGGCAATCGAACAGAAGCAGAATAGGAGAAACAATACATCAACAAGACAACATCAGTCTACAAACATCTTTGATGGCACGCCAGAAGCTGCAGGAGCTGGGATACGAGGTTTGTATACATACACTCAACAGAGCATGTCACCAAGTGGCTACCACCTGTTTCTGTCTATGGCCAAAGCACTTGGGGCTACAAAATTTGCCTCAATAAATACCTGTGAAAATTGGTTGTCCGAGTTGTTGTTTTTTTGCAAATAAGGAGAAGGCCTTCTTTCGATAGGGGCAGTCTGAAGTTGAATTCTCGTTGGCAACGCTTTATTGAACAAAAAGGTGCATATTTGGCTTAAATTAGATAATTGTAAAACGTCTTATAAAGTATTGAAATATAGCGAAAAATACGAAATTACTTTTCACCGGCATCGTATTTAATGACAATGTTAAATTGCTTTCAAAAATGATACTTTTGTCTGATTATCAGTTGATTTTGTTCTATAAAATCTCAAATATATTTTATACTTGATAATCATGTCGTTACAATTATTTTCCCGAAAGGAAATACAAAAAAAGGCCCAAAATCAGTTTGTACATAGGTAATTCTTCTCAATTATGGAACTATTGTTATATTATTGTGAGAATTGCAGATAATTTAACAAGAGCTCATTCTAATTCGATCAATCAACGTTCAGAACACTGATTAGGTTGAGGGGGGGTGGGGGAGAGAAACATCTATAGCTCACTTACAAAATATATATTGTTACATTAAAAAGAATGACGAAATTGATACATATACAATTTGAAAGGGGCATCATTCTTAACAAAACAGGTATCTTAAATCAAATAAGGGTTCTTAACTATACCTAAATTATTAGGCATCTAACTCAATCCGCAAATTTGAATAGTTCCAAGTCATATTGATCTGACTGTATAAGTATATAACGATGTAATCGATGCCTTTATCATTGTAAGGGTAATAGACTTCTTCAGGGCCTCCAATGAGGATTAATGACATTTGTTTGATTCTCCATCTGAGAAAAAAATCGGAAGGTCCAATCTGTTTGCAGGCCAAAAATCCATACCCCAAAAATGAGGACATTAGTTGGCCAAGACATTCAGCACTTTTTTGGCCTTCTGTGCCGGTGCACTGTCTTGTTGGAAAGTGTAATTTCTTCCTTGGGCTACTCCATCCATTCAGGGAATGTAAATTGAAAGAGCAAAACCAGTACAATGGCAATGCTGGATCTGCACGAGGTCATCCAGACTTGCCAAAGCTTCTGGCATCATGTTGTCGATATTATCAAAAGAGAAAGTTAGGCTTCTACCACATCTGGTTTTTTCGTTGTAAGCCTTTAAAGATTTTCCCTATTTATCTGGACCACCCCATTATAGACAATTATTTCTTATTGACCTTTGGGGTGTGCTGCAAATTGCACTCCTTAAAATAGTCGCCATTACTCGTCGGAATATAAAATTAAAAAATTGAAACATTTTATAGTTAAAATATTGGGGTCTAATGAGGCATCAAACCGTGTTTTAAAATATTGTTATTTTTTGGGGGTTTCTTAACTCATTCCACCAATTTAACGCCAAAGCCTATAATAGGCATAAATATTTGGACTTACCCCTATGTGTGATATTTGTTCAGGATTATTTTTATATAGACGCATCACAATTGTTTAGTAGGTGTAGGTTTCTCAATGGAGTCAACGCACGGTTGTGTATGTTAAATAAAGTCGGAGAGAATCTTTACTTAAGACCAAATATATATATATATATATATATATTAGTGATACAATGTACTTCATTTATTTATAGGACAAAATATTCAGAAAAAAAAAAGAAGTCTAATTTACTTTTATTGCTGTTTTGCATACATGTTTTTTTTTTTGTTTTTATATATACATAATATACATACTTGTTTTACAAGTATATCGGTAGAGCTTTATTGTATACACACTTTAAAGACAAAAGAAGTCACGAAACATGAGGAATTATTATTTCCAAGTTCCTTCTCCCCCCCAATTTTCTTACACCAACAGCTGTCTAACTAACCATAATCAATCAGAAATGAAAATAAGTAATATTTTGACAAATTTTAATTTGTATATTCATTACGTAACTAGCTTTTTTTATCGACTCTCAACTAAAGTTGAGTTCGGTACAGACCCGAGCCTGAAAGCCACTCGTCTGAATCTCATTTTGCACAGCTCAAAGAGCCTCACATTTATTTTGAATGTAAAATCATTCCTTTACAACTATGTCATCGATTTCATACCTAATAAAAAATAACTTGACGATGAGGTTATTGATTATTTGTAAGAAGTGTTGGATCGGTCGAAGTAAACTAATAAGACGTCAGTCATTCCGGTACCCATTTCTTTCTTTTTCAATCCTAGTACCGGCCCTTATTGTTTTTTTTTTTTTGTGATAACTACAACTGCTGAAATTACGTAGTTACTACTAACTACGTCACACGAGTCGCTGAAGTTACTTCATAATTAATAATCTCTTTCAAAGAGACAAGATACCCGTAGGAGAAATTTGACTACAACGTATTATTATACAAAAAATTATCGCTCATTTTCATTTATTGCGCAATGAATTGATTTATTTTATATCACGACAGGCCTATTGCTCGGCCTAAAAAATATGGGGTTTCGTTCTAATTCGGGATACGAGGTGTAGGACCTGTCTGTTGGCTTTCAGGTCAAAATGTGAGAATCTATACTGTTAACTGTTTAAAAGATTTTTCAGCGTAGGTTGACTAGATTTTTCCTTAGATCTCTCCAGTTCTTTAGTATGTTCTTTCTTGGCATGTCTCCATAGTGTGGACGTATTTCCCTATTGATATGATATTCCCTGGAGTATATTTTACATTTCTCTGTTCCATTGATCCCGGCAACTTTCTCAAAAATTTTACATGAATACCAGATGAAAAGAGAATTGCTAAAATATAAAATGTTTCGTACCGACTTCTGTGCAAGATAGGCAGATTTTGACAAAACGCCCAACCACCCATAGTCTATGGTGTGACTACTTTAAAAGCGTGGTGGAAGTCAAACATCAGTAGTACACGTGTTATGGTATAGATTAGCCTTGCCTCCCCCCTCAAATTTCGATGTCCAACCATTTCCATAGAATTACCCAAATTTTTACCCATAGATGAAAAGTTTAGATGGTTTGTGTTGTTCCAGAGAGAATAAGAGTCCTCGAGAACCATTATAATGTAATATAAAAATGAAAACACCGTTCTACCGTTTTATTTCTTCCCAATTTTTCGTCCTTTCCGGAGGACATTAATGTTTGTATGTTATCAATTGTCATTTATATTTATAAGTGTAACACTTACAAATAGTGTTGGATCAGTCTAAGGACTGATCCCCTCATCAGTCCTTTTCTCCCACCTCTTTCAGTCCGATCTTTTTTACCATTCAACGGTCCTAAGGACTGATACACCCGTCTTTCAGTCCTACAGCCCAAGCTATCTTTTTATTTCCTTCCCTCATAGCTAGCATTTAAGAATATAAGAACTAGGAAAGTAATTAATTATAGGTAGAACGTACAATACGTTCTAGTCACACATCTCTTATGGTCTCTTTGAAAGAGGATATGAATTATGATGTAACTTTAGCGACTCAAGTGAAGTAGTTAGTAGTAACTACATACTTTCAGCATTTGTAGTTGTCATAAAAGACCAATAAGGACCGGTATTAGGAGTTTTTTAAGACGGATTCAACACCAAGTATGATAGACAACGGACGGGTAATTGAATCAGAGAGCCTGAAGGAATTCCATTGTTTCTAGTTGTGGTTAGAGCTGAGAAGAAAGGTAAAAAAACATCTCTATAGCTCTCTCAGATCCTTTAAGCTCTCTGTGAAGAGGAACATGTCCCGATTCAACAAAAAAGATAAAATAAAGCCTTAATATCCCGTTTACAGTAGGGGATCAATGCTGAGGGGGATTATATTGAAGGATACAACAGCTAATTGTTCTCTTTTAATTTCATATTTGATAAGTTTTGTCATAATTACCATCTACTATTATTTAAGCTTAGTTGAAGAAATTGTCCGAATACTTCTGCCACTCCCCTGTTTAAATAAAGTAAAACAAAAAATTAATAAGAATTTTCTCTCCTTTTTTGATTTTTCGTCAAGATGTTTTTTATGTTCACATACATAAATATAAAAGTCGGATTTAAAAAAAAAACACAAAAGAGAATATACACTACAGACAGTAATATACAAAAAAGACGAAACAAATAATCAATGGAATTCATCTCTGATTTGTTCACGAGATTTGATTAACTTTTGCTTACATATATTTATTTTTTATTTTGTAAATGAGAAATATAATAGTGGGGACGAAAAGGAGGAAAATAAAAACTCAATTAAAAGTTTTTTGTATTTTGTGTGTCTTTGTTTCTCTTTCTTTATCGTTATAAATATGTAGGGGAGCCGAATGGGTTTTTAGCCAACATCAAAAAAGCTACAGACATAAAATTAACGATTCAACGTAATTTTTGTTGCCGAAATTTGACCCTGATAAAGTGTTAGTTAACTCATAATCATCCTGAGCAAAAAAATCAAGGAAAAGAGAAATACTCGATTTTTTCCCCTCAGTAACTAATGTTGTATATAATATGACATGGAACGCGTGTGATACTTTTTTCCGTGGTGGTCCATTAAAATCTGAACACTTACTAATTCAATAATTAATGAAGTTTGAGTGATTGAAATGATTCATATATCGATATGTTAAAGCATAAGTAATTGGTTACGAAACAAAACAAACCCGTACAAAATGGCACTTGAACATGTTTGACGAATTTCCATTCGCACACTCCATGCAGTCTCCAGGACCAATGTCTACGCCGTCAGCAAGTACGAAACATTGCAAAGGAAAAGGGCTCTGTCAAAACTGGATCTGGAAGAGTTAAAGAGAACAGCCCAGGCCAATCCCCTCAAGTCCAAGGGTCCCATACAACATATCTCAGGGTTTCATACAAGACTGTCCAGAGAGCTATCAAAAAAGTTAGTGGTAGAATGTGCCTTGTAAGGGTGAAGAGGCCACTTTTGACACCAGCAATGAAAGAAACCCATCTTCTCTGTTGCAAGACTCTTTGAGTTCTTTAGAACTACACCTTTTTGGTGCATGTCGAGACGAAGTCATTCAAGTCCCTCAATGCAACTATCAGCCAGCACTGGCACGCTATGACACAGGACTACATCCGCAGTTAGTTTCAGGCCTTTCACCATCGCCGCCTCGAAGCCATCATTGCTGCTAAGGGCGGTTGTATTAATGATTATGAGAGCTCAGACATAAATAATCTATTTGAAGTATTAATTTTCTTGAAATTCTATTGTGAATTAATAAATTATGTAGTGTTGAAGTTTAAAATTCAAAATTTTTTGCTTTTTAATGGACCACTTGGTATTATTTTCATTCATAATTATAAGCGTAAGTCCCTATTGGAGAGATGACATCCAAGTATAAAGTAGTAACGAAACCGTGTGTTCAAGAAAGACGGATAATTTGCTCGGGAGTTTGAAAAGTAAGCATTTGTAGAACTCAAAGTAGAATTGAGGATTAACATCGGAGTAATTCCTCCCCATATCATTTTTTGATACGGAGTGGGGTTTTGTGTTTATGTCCTTTCCTTCACATCGTGAGACCTACACTTGAGGATTAGGTCGTTCATTTTCGGTTTCTGGCAGATCATAGAATTTTCATCACTGCGTATGGGAAGTTAAACAATATTATTCTTAAAAAAAACAAAAACGAACGACCTCGTGGTGATACAAGCCCTATATGTTTTCCTCAAAAAAAAAATACATTTCCGACTCCAACTCTTCCCCCATCTATCCTACTCCATATAATATTTGCATGATCTTATCAGTACGAGCATTATTTTATGAATAAATCTCTAATCAATTTCCTATTTATTTTTTTATGCTCCACTTTGGAACAAAGTTTATGTTGTATAACAAATTAAAAGAATGTTTATATATGTATACAATAATAACTACTCATCCTAATTCAATTTTCGCCTTGAGGCAAAGACAAGCAAAAACCCTTTAGGGGCCATTAATTTTCACATTTCTTATTTTTAAATATTTATTCATTAAATGAAAAACTTCTTTGTATTTGTTTCTCTCTTCCTTTCTTATTAAAGTCAATAGTCATCATAAAAGCGCGTTTATCTTTCCATCTATGAGTCTATACATACCATATATTCGACTACACAAACGGGAGAGGAATCTCATTATGTGAATGATTTTGAAAGTAAATAAATAAACCAACTAAAGATTAATTTTTATATCTTTTATCATTTCCCATAAAATATTTATACTCTTCATCATCATCAAAAATAAATACATAAAAACAACATAATTCCCCACAGAAAGAGACGGAGAGAGTTATGTCGTTCTCATATATTCACCATTCATTTGGTCTATACGTGCCCTAAAGTATTTGCGTGCCTTGACCACGTCCTTGCTTGGAGAATTTGTCCCAGAACTTGATGATGAGGCCTTCAAGGAGTCGATGCTGTTGTGTGAATTGTCAGAGACCTTCCTCTCTAACTCTTCCGAAAAGAAGTAATCCATGGGATTCACATAGGAAGAGTTAGAGGGACAGTTGTGGGGGATGTTAAAATGACAATTTATCTCCTATCAACAAGTGTTGGGTCTTGCGGGCCTTGTGAGAGGGGGATGATGCTTATTGAAACTGGAAATCAACACTGTTGGACTCAGCTTTCATCCTAGGTATCGCTTGCTCCGACAGGAGTACCTGTCGGACCCACCCTTCACTTTTGACTCAAAAAAGATGGTAGGCATCACACTGTCATTACTTCTAATTACCCCAAGGTTCATGATGTTGGACGGAAAATTGCTTTTAAAGATGTGGGGACATTAAATATCTGTCTGTGGCCAACCATATGTTGTTGCTGATGTTGTGGGGCCAGTCGATTATCCATTGTTTCTCAAAGGAATGAAAGATAATTTGGTTACCATGGGTCTTCAAATTGTTCAGGAAATTCCTTTCATAGGCGCCCTGGATGACCTTCATTTTGTATGTAGAGGGGCATGACTTCATTCTCAGTTAAGTGTTTATGGCCCTGGAGACTATTGCACGGCTTCTTTGGCACTTTTTGGCAGGAAAATTAATCAGAGTCTCAGGAGATGCCTTCACGGACCGTTTTAGCCCTACGAAGAATCTGAGAGGGTGTGTTTTTATCATTCTGGTACCCGTGGGATTGTCTCTTATATGTTCCTCCTTCTTCCAGTGATCTTAGATGTCATAGACTGTTTACTTTGGATATTTGAGTATTTTCTTGATAAAGGCTGGGCTGTGTCCCATACAAGACCATTAGATTATGGTGTTCCTCTAGGTCTCCTCCATCGTAAATACAAAAGTGTATGGCGAGAGGAAATAAATGATATCGATGAAGAAAGTATTTATTCCTCAATCGTGGATATTGTCTCATCCACGCCGGATGAGACAATATTGAGATTGAAAACTTCTTAGGTCTGTACAAATCCCTTTTCTGGAGAGCCAAGATGTAACTGGATGATTCAGGAGGTTATTATTAATCAACATAAAAGCATTCTGATCACAAGATGAGGTCAGATTTTTTATGACTTTGTTAGACTCCGTATTTGACCTTCAAGCTCACCGGACCTCAAGCCATTGTCTGGGGCACAGTTGAGTGACATACCAACAGATCCTCCTACAACTCAAAATTGGAGCTGATCTCCAGGATTTGTGAGGAGGTCCTGAATTTGCCAAAGGAGACTATCTTAAAGGCGACTATATTGTGTATTTTTTTTTGTTGGGCACTAGGGCATTCAGTTTTATTCAAGAATTTTCTTATACAGATTACATTGATAGAATAATTGAGCAAATAAAATATATCAGCTTAAATATGCAATTAAAGGAGTAGTTGTAGATTGTGCGAGACATCTTCTCAGGAACCAGGTGGAAAAAATACTGATCTTGATTCTAAGAGGAAGTATGAGTTCCTGTACTAGTAAAAAATGTCCAAAGAATATATTGAATAATGATACCTTCTTTTTTTTATTCAGCTTTCAATTTAAAATTGGGTATTATTCAAATCGGATGATAATTTTAGGAGCAAATCCATTTAAATAAACCTATCGGTTGTTAAATAGAGGTTGCACCCGATCCAAGCACTTAATAAACCGAATTTGCTATATTAATACTTTGTCCTTTTTTTTAAATTTTTGGTTTATCTTTAAATAACTTTTCAAAGAGAGGTTTTATAGGAATGGTTGTAAAACACAAAAAGATGCAAAATTAATTAGCAGCAAAATATAGATATTTTTTTTGTAGATTGAGTGCGTCACAAAAAAAAACAATCCTCAACAAAAATCAAGAAAAATAGCCCAAAATTTCATTGACTTATTTAGTCGATCATAGCTTTCTATTCCAATATGTGGGATGATTGTAGATACCCACAAATTTTATCTATAGTTTACAACCATAATTTAATATGAGCGACTTAATATAGATTTATGTTTGTAAATATTGTTTATAGATATTGATGCTCATTCATCAAAGAACACAATTGTAATCCTCACTCAATTATGATAAAGATCCTTCTAGATTGATTTTGTGTTCACGAGATACATATTTGATTGAACGTCAAAACTCTACTGAGTGTAAAATATTTATGAATCAAACTTTCAATGCCTTGTATTTAGCTCACTCGTTGTGGAAACTAATTTGCTAAAGTATGTTAATTAGTGTTGTGATGATCCTTATTTAGGAATCAAACTCTCAAGGCCTTTCATTTAGCTCATTCTTTCTACAAACTAATGTGATATAGAGTATTTTAATTCGTGTTGTGTTATTTAGAACTGCAGTTCCGTACCGTTCAACCCTGCATATCAGTCCTAAAACTTATACAGTTCGATGTCTAATGACGTCGTCACTCAAATTTATTTATTTCTTTTAAACAGTTCTACCGGGCCAACCGTTATTATTTATCCATTTTGAAAGTATTGAAGCCCAATACAGGATCCAGGATGAATAGAGAAACAAGTTCATTAACTATTAATTTAAACTCAAAAACATGTTTTAGTCAATGAATCCACCCTCAGAATTGATGGTGAGCTCCAGGTAGTTGTAGAAGCTGATGCAGGCCCTCTAAATGTACTCGGCATCCTTGGAGGCCCATCCCTTGTTGATGTAGGTATTGAGGAAGCAGGTGCTGTTGTTGTGTGCCCTGCAAGCCTTAGACTCCACGTGCGCCTAGATGGAATAGTCTAGGGGGTTGAGGTCTGGGCTTTGTGACAAAAAGAAGTCATTTATATGAAGACACTGTAAGTCGTCTTCCTCGAGGCGCCAGTTTTCTACCAGATGACTTTCTGAGACAATCCCGTGCGGTGGATAGTTGTGATCTCAATCCTCTTCTCGTATTATGTACTCATGGTGTCGCCTAGGACAGTGCTTTTCTAAACAATTGATAGCTAATTAGGGGTCCCACAACATTGCTCATTGGAATATTTAAAAAAAGTCTCTTGACCTCTCAAAATTTGTATAATAAATATGAGTAAATAATAACGGTTGTCCCGGCAGAAACGAAAGCCTGAAGGGCATGCCCAAAGACTGGACTGAATAAGTAACAACTGACACAATACTAATGTCAATTAATATAATTAATTTTTTGAATGATAATAATCTTTGTTTGTATAATTCAATTCGTAAGATGTTAATCAGCATCAAGTATGAAACCTCAACTCCCACTTGGGATAAAGAAAATTGATATTAGAAGGAAATATAGATGTCAATCCATCATCTTGCAAGATATACAAATATCTGGAAGGGATCTATCTATTTGAATATGGTTTTTGTTTTATTATAACTCAAAGTCATAGTAGTTTATAAAAACCCCTATAAAGTTAAAAAATACCTACCTAATTCTCAAGAAAAAAAAATGAATCCTTCAAAATATAGGCACATTATAATCAATCAATAACAGAGTTTTGTATTATCATATCAAAAATATGAAAACGTTATCTTCATATTTAAAGAGATGCTTAGTCTCAATATTCCCTCACAAGAGTTTAAATCCTAAACATTGTTTGGTTGTAATCTAACCGAATTAAAGTATTAAATTTACTCTATCTCACCTAGGAATCTTCTTCGCGTATTGAGTACAAGATAGTAATTTCTCCCAATTACGTTGTCCATTGAGCTACGTTGTTCCATGTTCTTATTATTTCGTATAGATGCTATCATTATCAAGTCTAATTATGGGCATGTGTGCTCAAGAATGAGGGAGAGTAGTACTGAGGTGTTATAAATGGTCAACTCAGAGTAGAATTGAGGATTGACTTCGTTATAGAAAGATATCAATATAATATAGATATCTGTTCTCGTCATTCGTCCTTAGTGTTTTGTATGTATGTAGGTTATGACACATAAATGCTTAAATATCCCAAGTTATAAGAGTCTTTTTTGAATTACTAAATTAACACTTTCTCCGTTCATCCGTTCATTTTTTTAAACAAAACTAATTGTTTATGCTTAAATATATCGAAATAAGAATTAATTTCAATCACTCAAGCTTCATTAAGTATTTAATTAGTAAGTGTTCCGATTTCAAGGGACCACCCAGTATTTTTGTTCTTACCGAACTTCCCATGACATAAATCATAACATATTTAATTCAAAACATGTCTTTCTACCTATTTTGTTATTATAAAAAGGCATAGTACTTCCTGAGATAGTAGTCAATTTAAAGTTATGTTATATCTACATATATGCAAATACCTTTCTTTCTAAAAAAAAAAATCTTTTTACAAGAAATCGTCTTATTTTTTTATTCTTTAAAGACACTCTGATTGATACATAAATATAAAGTGTAAATAGACTTTTAAAATCGTCAATTGCTTCTTTAAATTTACAATTTTTTATTTATTCATTTTATATTTTGTTAAAATACATACATCAGAAATACATACATATATGAATATGATTATAAGCTTCACAAGGGAGTATGATGAAGGAGCTGAGAGGAGCATGACTTCTTTTTTTTCTTCTTTTTGGGTGCTCAACAACATATCTAGTAGTGTTGGCTCACTGTCTGAAAAACCTAGACCGGTTTGAGAACGTCAATATTTTTAGTAGACCGAACTCATTTTGCTCTTTATAGACTTTTTGTTATAACAGTCTCAGAGAATAATTATGTCTAGATCCGTTTCACGAAAAAATTGGCCTTCAGTCTAAGATCGCTATCTGGGCCAAATTATCGGTCCAAATTAGTCTAAAAAAAAAGCATTTTATACCTAACCGAAAAAAAATCGGTCTTGGACCGAGTCTCAACACTAATACATCCATACAATAAGGGGGGAGAAAAAATATCTGTATCTACGGCACAACATATCCTTGAATATAAAATAAACAAACATAAGACGATCATCATATATATATATGAAGATATTATTATTTGAAAAGAGAAGAAAACACAACCCGGGACATCATCAATCACACAGTTCGCTTGTAGTTAGAATGAGTTCCTTCATTTTCTATTTATTTTATTTTTTAAATATATATACATACGGGGTGGAAACTAACAAATTAACACAATCATACAATTCAAAATTATGTGGTTGTGAGTAGGCATAGCCATATAATTATTGATTAAAATCCTGTATATTTTGCGTGTATTAAAAAAAACAAAAATCAACATTTGAATAATGTTTTGAAAGATATCATCTACAATCAGCTGTGGCAAGGGAGGAGCTGGAAAAGTTGATAAACAAGAATATGTAGAAGAATTACTCCGATGTACATCCCCAATTCTAATCTGAGTCCAACAAGGGCTTTCTATTAGAACTCCACAAAAAAATCTTTGTGTTTCAAGAGTACAAACAAATGTTTAATCAAGCTTGGAATATAATTAAATCTATTTTGGAAAGGAAATTCACTACTCAGGAATTAAATAATAATGACAACTGTTGAGGAACAGAAAATTCATTCTTCAGATTACCTATAAATAAAAAAACACGTAAAAGTTACACACGATTTACATCATTAGCAATATACTACTAGAAACCTGTCAGCAAAGGTTCAGGTACGTTAGCTACAAATGGGTTAGAAACATTGAGGAATTGCATAAATGACATAACAAAAGTTCAAAAGGCCAAATTATTAAATTATCTCATTCCAATATTAAGTATATCAATCATTTTTAAAAGTATTTTAAACAAGAAACTAATTAACTAATTTCCATAGAATTACCAACAACAAATGGGCAATATGTAGAGCACCTGCCTAAAATCAAATTGAGTTGTGTTTCTCAATTTGTTCCCAAGTTATGGTTGATATTGTATTTTCTACACTTTCACTCATTTCATAATATAATTTTTGCAATTATTACAAAATGAAGTAATTACGATGGGTTATTTTTTCGATGATATTATTCTCCATAACTTTTTTAGTTTTGCAAGTACGAAAAAAGTCTCAGTAGGTTCGTGCTCACATTACAATTCCAATAAATGATATTAATTACTTCTTCTTTTTTTGTCAAATTAGTGCAAAAAGGTTTTTTTTACAATTTTCTTCTCAAATTTCGATTTGACAATTTTTTGACGGAAAAAAAAAGATGGACTTCTCATCTAGACATTTTTTTTATACAAATATGTTGGTATGTTATTTAAACATTTCGAATGAATAATATTGACCATCGTTAATGTTATTTACCGCTCCCTCATTGGCCCGAGCAATGCCGGGAAAACCTTTGCTAGGAATGAAATATAATACGGACATCTAATATTTTTACTTTGTAATTTATTATATTTTAGAGTAGAATAATTACAAAAAATGAACCAGCCACTCAATGACGGCACGAAAGATGGATTTTATCTTCTTCAAGGACTGACAAGTAGGGCTAAACTGGTATAGCCTACAGTCCTACTTTCTAAAGAATATTTTCTACATTTATAGAACTTAAAACGTTCTTATTTAAATTAAATCTAGATTGCGGACCAGTAAGTTAGAAACAAGGATTCCATGATTATTTCAAGAGAACAATTACGTCCTCTTAATTGGATGACAAAACGATTCATTTTTGCAGATTCATCTCAAATATTGCTGATTAACGGAATACTTTTATCTTTTAAAAGCGTTGTAATATACTCTATTCATTTTTATTTTTGAATTTGATTACGTATTGTATGTAGGTTGAGTATATTTCCAAAATATTTCATGTTTCACATGAAGGGAAAAAAATCCCATTTTGCCCAAACTCCAAAGCTACCTTTGCTAGTTTCATGGATATTATTAATCGTGTTTTGATTATCAATAATTATTCAACCTGTTGCTCCGGTTCTTTGACAAATTATAACAACATATATGCACAGTTGGCCATTTTTAGATTATCAAATGGAAAAATCAGGGTATGATGTACGCATACTGATGGTAATATCTACTGCAATTCATTAAGAACTGTTTGGCAAAATACTGGGGAACTGAGCTGAAATTAATATTAGTTCACAGTATATACTGATTTGAAAATTTTGATTGCTACATTTTGGTCTGTGAACAAAAAAACAAAAAAATCATACTATGGTACTTTTAATTAATAACTATTGTTTAATTGTATCTGAAAAATGCCATGATACCGAAATAACCTTACTGGATTGGATATAGACGGAGTAATTACAATTTTTCTGGGTAAAAAAATAAAACTTTTTATCACTCGCAATCGTCACACTCTTTATGAGAGTTTATTTGTTTAATCTATTTGAGCACTATATGGCGCATCGAATTTCGAAATATTATCATTACTAGTGATAAAAATCCTATGTACAATGGGCAAAAACCCAAAAATCAACATGGCAACTCCGACAATTTGAGGAATGTTTTGGAGGAGTGAAAGAACTATACTCATGACGTTTCATTAGATCAGCTGCAATCAGCTGTGGCCAGAAAGGAAGGAGAAAAGGACATATGCTAGAATTACTCAAATGTCGATTCTCCATTCTAATTCCAGTCCAAGAAGGACTTGCAATTATAACTCCGCAACAAATCCTCAGGGTTACGCTCCTCCGTCTTTTATGAGTACATCCGAACGTTCAATCAGGTTTTGCATATAATTTAATCTATTTAGGAAAGGAATTTCATTACTCAGGAATCGAATGATAATTACAACTACTAAGGTAATGAGAAACAATTCTTTAAATTATAAATTCCAAAAAACAGGCCAGCTAAAAAATTCAACGGATTTACATCACTGGTGATAACTAACTTATACTAACGCATACTTATTAATACTAAAGATTTTATCCTTTACTTGAAATTATGATTATTCCCACTAAGTTTGTCATCATAGAATTTGGCCATTTAATAGATAAAATACTATAATTTACCTTAGATGTATTCAAATATTCCCTACATCAACCAGAGAGACTTGGATGTTGAAAAATATGAAACATATCGTGGACAAAAATTTGAAAACAGAATATTAATGACGAAATAAAGTAGTTATTAAATTTGCTGGAAAGTATAGGGGGGTTAGTTTTTTACCATTAAATTGGGGAAAAAAACTCAAAAATTATCATTATTATTATTATTTTTTTCAAGAGGTGTATTCAAATCATTAAACTTTATGGAAAAAAAAATTAAAAAACTCTAGAGCAGTTTACAAAAAATTTCAAAAATTTAATTTCTAATATTTTATTTTTTGGAAGAAATTTCAAAGATTAAACATTCGGGGAAAATGTTATAAATTAATTTTTTTTGGAAAAGATGTCAAAAATTTAAAGCTATTCACTAAAAATTTAATTTTTTGTGAAAAAAATTCAAAAATTAAATGTTTTGGAAAAAAAATTCAAAAATTTAACTTCAAATATTAAATTTATTTTTGGGGAAAAGATAAAAGAAATTTCCGGTTATTCAGAAAAAAAAAATTTTTTTGGAAAAAAAAATTAAAATTCACAGCTTGTCTCAATTATTCAATTTTTTGAGGAAAATTTTCCAAAATTAAATTTCAAATGTTAAATTATTTGAATAAAAAAGTATAATTGCTGGTTAAAAGCAAAAAAGCTGTAATTTGGGGGATACAGCCCCTCCATCAATCCCCCTGTGGACGACCTGGTTATTGGGAATAGTTTTATAATGAATAATATTATGCAAATATATACATAAACCATTCAAGAATAATATGCAAACTCTGTGAATTCTTAGTTTCCACCTCGTATATATATAAGCTTGAAGGGATGTTCTTGTATTACCCATTCTTTTTGTATGTTCGGTAAATTATATAATATTTTGAAAATTAATAATTTGTTACTTCACAACACTTATAATGGTGAAAGGGAAGGGAAAAAAAGAAAGGAAGAGAAAAGAAAAAAGAAGCAGAAATAAACAAACAAACACACGTGACCTTCCCACATTTTTTAATGAATTTTTCAATATTTTTGTCATCGTGTTAATACATATTATGTTATTATATATCCATGGTCAGTACATTTTATTTTTTTTAAACCAAAATGGTAGAACGCACTATGTAACATATGGAGGTGTTTAATTCAAAAACCATCTTCAAAAAAAAAGTAAAAAGAGAAAAAACGTTCAAATTTATATTTGGTATATCGTGTGTATAGAATATTCCATAGTCATATTTCTGTTGGTTCTAGGTAATTTTAGCGGTTACTTTTTTGTCTGCTGGACATAATCGTCCTCCCTTCTTATGTTCTTTTGCAGGCAATCAGTAGACTTGGGATTTAAAAGCAATTTTTTTTCGCCCAAAATGAGCACAGAGAATATAATGTATCCCTATAAGGATAATTTGAAGTCATTAGGATATTTTATATTTATCCTAATTTATTGATAAACTCGCAATCAAGATTTTAGAAAGATTTTCTTCCGTTCATTTTTACATTCGTTCGGTATTAGTAGTTTTAAATATACTAAAGAACACTTCTACGTGTGTATTAGTAGTTGGAGCAGCAATTTTAAAGGTGGTGAGATCTTCAGGACTCTAGTTAGACGGATACATCTCTTCATCTTTACTACTGATATATGTAGGTTCAACCTTTTGCAAAATAGATGATCAGGAGTTATGTGAATCAAGAAAGTTATTATTCATTTAAGTATTTATTCTTCTTTCTATCTCTTCACAAATTGTTTTAATCTTTTTTTTTTTTGGATTATGAATGTATGTGTAAATTCATCATATATCATCAGTATTCTTTCTGTTTTAAGTTTTGTAATAGAGCCCCATAAAATGACAAATTAACTTAGATGAAAGACACATGACTTCCAAGGGATGGATCTTCAAAAACTAGGTGAGTAACTCTACAAAATATATTGTCCAATACATGGGAGTCAAGCCTCCTAATAGATTCAAATTAAATTGCAGAACATCAATTCAGAGTAAAGAAAAATTTGGCGTAGAAATATTTATCCTTCCTTGCAAGATTCAAAGGGGATTATTCAAAAGTAAATTTGGCGCCAAATTGACCGTTCACCGAATTGGTTGTTGTCAGAAAGAGTGATCTTCGCATATCCGATCATGTAGTCATAAGCCTGATTGCAATATATACATAGTTTTCCCTCCAAAAAGATAGAGGGTTCTTTATATTGGTTTCCCTTCCAATGAAGGCGGGTTTGTGGGGCAAGTGGATTTTCCCCACAAAAATATCATCAAAGAATCAACAAATTATTGTGTTAACTAACTAGAATCAAATTTTTATTTACTCATTTCATACCAAATTTGAAAATTGAGCAATTTCTACACAAAAAAGGGAGAAAATGAGAGATTTTACATTAAACTTGTCAAAATGTTCAATTTTGTGAGCGATCCCGTGGTTTCATTCTAGAGGCGAGGTTCTAAAGTTTTCTTGGAAATACAATCAGTCGCTACCATGCGTTGTAATAGTAAGAAACGTGCGTTTGCTATTGGAAATCAATATAGCACAAAATTGTTTGACATAATATTTTATTAAATTAAACTAATTATAATTTAGTTTCTATTGGTTCAATTCATAAAGATCCATTAATTACTTAAATTTCTAATCCATAAAAAAACTTTTTTTTTTTAATTCTTTGAACGCAAGTAACTCCAGAGATAATGCCATAAGATTTGGCCCTCTGCGATTTGTTCAAATCGGGTAATTGGAATCTGATTTACTCCGTAAAACAAACATTTTTAAGAGTTTTATAGAATCGTCAAAAACTAATTAATTATCTATTCTACTAATTCTTTGCAACTATAAAATAAAATATATGTTGCTTACTAAATAGTAGGTTTTTTTTGTATTAAATTATCATTCCTCTTAAGTCAAGGATGTCTAAATTTTTAATATAATGGTCCGAATTGTCACTTGAAATATTTTGATTGGGCACAAAACCTATTAAATTTAATTTAATGAAAAGTAGTTTCATAAAATAAATCCATTAAATGCATATTTATTTCAAATTTAGGGCAAATATAAGAAAAGACCCAATCTAATTTGTCAAGCCCAGGGCGTCTGCATAACTATATATGTGGTGGGGCTAGGTTTTTGGGAAAAAATGAAAATGTTTGCTCTACTTTGTTATAAGTGAAGAAAACAAAGAGATAATATTTTTCCTGAGCGATAATTTTTCAAAAATTCCTTTATTTCGGGAGGTACTAGGTATTATGCGCATTCTACGCATTTAGATGATATTGTGACAATTATGCTAAAAATACTAATTGAAGAGAAAATGGGTAGTGGGCTGTACTTAAACATTAAGCGAGCTGTAATGCAACCCTGCATACCAAAGTTGGACATCCCACATTTTTTTCCCATTCGGCAAAATCTCGTCGCACCTATATATAACATCTTGGTGAATCCGAATGATTAGTACACCCCCAATATTATTCCTATATAAATTGACTATTTGTAAAAAAATATATAAAATATTTAGCTCAGGTATCTATCAAACTCCTTCTACGAATACAGACAAATCCATCATTTTATTATATTTTTTGGAAAAAAACAACTTGATATCGATAAAGTTAAAATGAAAAGAATAAGTTTAAATGATGATGTTATGAACTATATTCATTTCAATAAATTATATCTACTTTTTTATGACTTATACTCCTATATAAATATATATTGTGTGCAAAAATACATGTGATTTTTTATTATGTGCAAAAGATTTTGAGCCTGCAATGTATTTATGAGGATCGGAAAGAAAAAAAAATCAAACGTAAATTGGCTATATAAAATTTTCTTCGTTTTAATTTTTTTAAAGTAACAAAAAATAAAATATACAGGGTGAAAAATAAAAAATAAATAAAGGCCGTTTTCACGTCTCCATATTTTTATTTTGTACCTTTTTTTAATGGCAAACTTTTGATGTGAAAGTTGTTAGTTCAACAATTAATACACTTTTTATTTAATATGTCCCCTACCATTAAGAATAATGGATTCAATACGGGGACAAACCAAAGCACAGCTGACATTGGACAAGTTGTTCCACTCCTTCGTGATCACAGCCTTCCGGGCACTGGAATTGGGGATGGAAGTTTGTTCGTCTTGCCCGACAAGACACTCCAAACAGTGAAGTCCAGGATATTCAAGTCGAATAAAGACGAATGCCAGAATTTTCCTGGTCAGAAGGTATCCATATTCTGCAATGCTGCACCTTCTTGTATGTGTTTGCCAACGCACTGTTTAACCATAGTAAGACATGGTAACTGAGGACCTTGTAGTAGACATCTGTGATGACTTTCTCGGTAGCCTTCAAGAAGTAGGAGCCATCTTACTACCGTAGGACACCACAAAATCTAGGACAATGGATTAAGCTGAATGTATGGTCCTGAAGATTCCCTCAACCTAAGCTCTTGATTCAGCCAAGAAGTAATCATTTATTTTGTTCAGAGCAGCGTCCACTATTAAAAATCTTCTTGTCGGAGATCGACTTGTGCGCGGGGGAGTTCGCACACCCTCTGCCTTTGCTTGTTGCTCGCACTTTTTTGATCGAACAAACACAAAACACACATCAATTGTAGATTTTTTTCAGTTCTTTCGAATGGTCTCAAGGTCAAAATGGTCCTACTTTTCGGACTGAAGCTAGACGGCCTCAAAGAGAATTCTAATTTTCGAGACCTCACCCTGTATATATGGCCCATCAATATAAAAGCAGGCTAGAATGATCAAAATTAAACATAGATTTCATTTGTATGCATATAAAAATAGTTTGCTGATTTACCCTTTCCTTCTTCTACCTATAAATTGATCGTCACAATAAATAATGACAAATGGATATATTTCATTTAAAGTGGGCCATATCAGAGCTAATATAGGTCCATTATGTCAAATAAAGTTTTTGGGGTGTCTAAGTTCGTACTTTTTCATACGCCACAAAACAGTGTCTGAGATACACACCGACCTCACAATCGTTTATCCTGCCCTAGTTGTGGAATCATCTTTTGATGTGTTGGTGAGATCCGTGATGGAACCTATAAGGTCGAGATAGGTGTCTCATAAGGACGTCCCCCGGAGACAAGGACACCCAAGAACTTGGTAACGAAAAACCCCCCGATTGAGCGATCAAGAGATATCAGTAGAGTTTTCCCTAACACCCACAGTGGTTTGTAGAATCCTGACTGATTATCTCCGCTTTCGATCGTAGGTTTTGTCCACGACCCATTTGATTAGGAGAGTATCCACACTCGCAGAGTGTATTTCTATACTCTAATAACCCGTTTCTAAACTCTTCCGAATCGATTGTTTTTGTTCCATAGTAAATATGGCGGTTCTTCATATTTTTATCAGCTGCATCGGCCATTCTGTTAGTTTGAGAATTGATGGAGATCAAACAATGACATTCTTTTCATATATTAGTTGAGGTATATCATCAGGTTTCAAACTTTCTTGGCATTTTGAAGGTTCTTTTCTTTGACAAGTTTCATGGTTCTCAATAATCATGTTAATTTCATTGTTCATTCCAGGTCAGAATATTGACTCTCTTGCTCTTATTTTGGTTTTAGTCATTTCTTGATGCGACAAATGTAGTTTAGCAAGGATGTCTCTCTGACACGATCTAGGCACAACAATTTGTTCCTTTTAATACTAAAATATCCTTCAAAATTTGGTAGAAAAACAAAACAAAACGAAATGTTTGGTCGTGGACCAAGTCTCTACAGTATAGATATGAGCTGAGTGCAAAGAGAATACTTGAGTGTAAACATTGAGGGATTCTATTATTGACAAACAATTACCTATACATAAACAAAACTCAAAACGAGCAAACACTTTTCCTCCACATTATTTGTCATTAAAGAAAGGTAAAGTCCTGTTCAAATATAATAAACAGAATGTTTATTAATAGATAAACATTTATTGTCCAATTTGATGCACAGATTTTATATAATATATATTTATACTAATACTATTAAGAGTAGAAAGAGTTTTAATTACTTTTTATTGAGTTTGTCCCTTATTTAAAGAAAGGTAAAACTTGGTGAAACTTGTTCAAATTAAAAGAAAAAAAGACAAAAACAAAAAAAAATATTTGATTCAATATAAAAACATTTCTTGAACAAATTTGAAAACCCCAAATTATTTTTTTATAATATATATTTTACTAATACTTCAGAAGTCTATAAAAAAGTGATCAATCATGACAGAAACCTCTCTTCCGATTTCAGATAGTGTCAAAAACATTCGAGTTTGTCCCTTATTGGAGAACTCAGAAAGTCATACCCGCTGAACCCTGCGTGGTGAGATCTTCAAAAGGCTCAAAAGACAAAAACCTCCGCTCGCTCTTGTCCCAGAAGAACGTCAATATAAAAACAATCTTGAACAAAAAGGAGAAAATATCTCTTGATCGCTCAATCGGGGGGTTTTTCGTTACCAAGTTCTTGGGTGTCCTTGTCTCCGGGGGACGTCCTTATGAGACACCTATCTCGACCTTATAGGTTCCATCACGGATCTCACCAGCACATCATAAGATGATTGCACAACTAGGGCAGGCATCAGGATAAACGATTGTGAGGTCGGTGTGGATCTCAGACACTGTTTTGTGGCGTATGAAAAAGTACGAACTTAGATACCCCCAAAACTTTATTTGACATAATGGACCTATATTAGCTCTGATATGGCCCACTTTAAATGAAATATATCCATTTGTCATTATTTATTGTGACGATCAATTTATAGGTAGAAAAACGAAAGGGTAAATCAGCAAACTATTTTTATATGCATACAAATGAAATCTATGTTTGATTTTGATCATTCTAGCCTGCTTTTATATTGATTGGCCATATATACTCGAAAATTTAAAAAAGGAAGGAAGCTAGCTCCCTCTTCCAGATTTATATATAAGTAAGATAATATATATTTACATAGAAATGTACTCATTGAAGATTAAACAAAAAAGAAAAAGTGTGATAATGGAGGTTTTATGAAGCTATGTACATAAAGATTATGGTCATAATATGTATCATAGTATTATATGTATTTTTTTCATAGAGCAAGGAGAAAAATATGACTCACGCAACTTCCCCCATATTACTTTGTCATATATTTTTATCTAATTATTTATATGAATCATTAAGGAATTAATGAATGTACCTAAATAGATATTGCTTTTCCCTTGTTTATATAAATATATATTTTAATATTTATTTCAAAAAAAAAAAAATATTCACTCATTCCCAAGAGTTTCTCCCTTTTCTGATGGAGAAAAGAAAAATATTTCTTATTCTTATATATATTTTTTTTTCATCCCCTCCCTCTCTTAAAAATGTGTGTTTTCAACTTTCTTTATTATTCTTTGTGCTCAGAAGATTTTTTTTTTGTTTCCTTCTTTAATATTGAGCTGGTTGAAATGCATTGTGCCTAATTATTTTTAGGTGGGTTGCTTTAATAATTATAACTTTGTATTTCCCTCTCAAAGTCATTTGTCATCTTTGCTAGTTAGTTTGTAGTGTTCTATCGACTTGAATCGAGTCCATAAATTAGAAGAGGAAAAAAAAAAGATTTATATTCCATGATTAAATACTATCCGTGGAGTTGCATAAAATATGACCATGATCCGTGCAAAAATTTCCTTTTTTTTTTTTTAAATCCGATCTGAATTGTGGATTACATCAGTTGTATAAGGAGTACATTAAAATTTGAATATTTTGAATTTTAAACTTTAATAAAATATTAATTAATTTTAGAATTTCATCAAAATTAATACTATAAATAACTGTGTGTCTGTGCTCTATTAATCATTAATGTGGCCGCCCTTAGCGACGATGATGGCTTCCGGGTGGCTGTGGAAGGGCTGAAACGAATGGGGATGTATTCCTCTGTCATGGCGTTTCAGTACTAGCTGACAGTGGCTTTGAGGCCATCGGCGTTTGGATGAAGGACGCTGCAGGCCTTCTCCTCGACATGCACCCAAAATGTGTAGTAGAGGGGGTTTGAATCAGGGCTGTTCGGGGGGGATAAAAATGTCAAAAAAGAGTTAAAAAGAACTCAAAAGCCTCGTTCAAAAGAGTCTTCTTACGGAGGAAATGTTTTTCTTTCCTTCCTGGTTTTAAAAGTTCCTCTCCACCCCACAAGGCCCTTTCCACCCTCTTTTTGATAACTCTCTAGACACCGATATGGGCCGTCTGGTACTTGAGAGGATTGGCCTGGTCTTTTTTTTTTTTTTTTTTTTTTTTTTTTTTTACTTCTCCGGATCCAGTTTGGTTTTTTAACAGAAACCTTCTTCCTCTCTAACGTTTCATTCTTGATGACGGCATAGACTGTGGTCCTGGAGACGTCCAACTGTTTGAAGTGCCCGCCGAATGGAAGTTCTTTGACCACGTTCAAGCGTCATTTTCTTGACTTGAACCTAAGCTGGAGAGTTCAGGTTTGTTTTGTTTTGTAACACATTGTTTTTGCTTTAACATATCGAAATATGAATTAACTCAACCTCTATTAATTAATAAGACTTCATATTTCAATGGACCCACCGGTATAGAGAGTGAGGAGACAACACTTGCTGTATCATGAATAAACTATCTGTTGTTTAATCTATATATTAATGTATACTCAATAATTGAATATAATCAGTAGATGTGTATAAAATATAACCATAATGCGTACAAAATTTATTCGTGGTTTGGGAAACTGAGCAGGGTTTTGTTATATTTGTCAAAGCTTTAATAAAATGTTATTATTTCATTCTTGAAGAGATTTTATGTAAATATATAGTAATTACTCGTGTGTGTGTGCTCATAAATGACGGAAAGTAATTTTTGAGGAGTTTTAAACGGTTATGGTTGTTTAAAATATGATTTAGAATGCCAGCGTGATTATTTTGTAGTTTGCATCCTTTTGAGGGTTTTTTATAGCAATGCTGTTATCAAATTTCTGGGTTTTTTATGAAGAAAAAAACTTTGTTTTTATGTTATTACCTTTCATTTTCATATTATTTCACTTTTAAATATGATTTGAATCGAAATTATAAGCTGAAAACGTGATTGTTAAAAAAATAGAGTCTTCTAATGTCAAACCTATTAAGTGTGGGTTTTAGAAGGTGGGCGTTTAAGACCCAAATTTTGTTGTAACGTGTTATTATTTTATTCTTAAAGAGATTAAATCTAAATATCAAGTGATGATGAATGTCGGAGAAACGACATCAAACATTATAAACGAAGGTCCTTGATTTATACAAAATAGTAGTACAAATATCCCTAAGATCCACAAAACATATCCCACCATTATGTTAAAACAGGCTAGTATCCGTTCACCCTTTTTCCGTTCAATCGTTCATTTTGTAAAAACTTTCCATTCACCGTTCATTTGCTCCTTTTTACCACCTTCATTTTTCCGTTCAATCGTTAATTTTTGAAGTCCAACCTACAAAATACTCATTAATATACAAAGCTCTTTTTATCTCTCAATACATAAAAATGAGCCTCAGACGTGTAGTTTACTAAAAGAAACCCCCAAGGTGTCCTGAAATGTACAGGGCTCCAATAAACTGGTAAAAATCATGGCATCATTTTTGTATAAAATGGTATCCAATTTATTCAAATTGTTTTATTTTTTTCAACAGCCTCAAAATAGTATCGGGGCAGTTTATGGGAGGAGCCTCGAAAAACTTCTAGAGGCAACCTTTTTATACAAGACGCCTCCAAATTATTTTCAACAGCTTCCCTCCTTTAAGAAACAGTTGAAAAGTCATATTTTTTCAGAGTAACCTTATTTACTAGCAAGACCGATCCGTGACGTAGACAATCTAGGCATACGCTAAGGATGCAGCTCATTCAGGGAGTGGCATAATGGAAGCGAAGAGAAAAAAAGGTGAGCCCGAACCTAGTCCAACTTTTGGGTCGGGCTCAATTTATCCCAAGTCATAAACCTCACAAATTTGAAATATTTTGGAGGAGAACAGAATAGCGTTCATGACGCTTCATTAGATCAGCAGCTACAATCAGCTGTGATAAGGGAAGAGGAAGAAAATCGAAATAAAAGAGTGGCATTGGCAAGAATTAGTCTGATCTGGATCCTGAATTATACTCTGAGTCCAAAGAGGACATACAATTATAACTCAACAAAAAATACTCAATACAATGTAGTAGAAAATAAAACTACCAATTTTAAAAAAATAACAAAAAAAAAACGGGCTGGCTAAAAAATATATTGGATTTTCATCATTAGAAATGATAAAAGGAGGAATTACTCCAATCTCCATTCTCAATTATACTGCAGGTCCAAATAGGCCTTACACTTATAACTCCATAGCAAATCCTTAATTTTTATTCAGCGTCTTTCCAGTTATTGTTCCATACGGGGATGCTCCTTCTCAAGAATTAAAAAAATAAGGAGCAGCTTATTATCTTTTTATGAGACAAGTCTTGGAAAATAAAAAAGCTTGTTCAAATTACAAACTAGAAAAAGTTGCTTCCCGCTTTCCAGGACTTATTTTAATCAAATCCGTCCATTTCTTCAGCTTTCTACATATTTTGCATTCATACGCATGATAAATACAGCTGAACCTAGATACACATGCACTTTTTTACAACATCAAATGAATCGCTTTTTGATTACAAGTTATCTTCCTTCTTTTTATTTGGAATTGTTTGCTCCCCCTGTCTAAGATCCCCTTATTGATAGTAAAAGACAACGCTCACAGGGGAGACTCAATGAGGTCATCATTTTTTGTCATTAGGGTGGCCCTTAAAGATCAACGTTTTACTTTGACTTTTATCACTCTTTCATTTTGTTTACTTTAAAATAAAACTTGCCCGTGCAAAATATGTATGAATACAATTTTAATTGAAAAATTAGAGGGAGTACTCCGCATTGCTCGGAGTTATTAGGCATCAGCGAACAAGCAATCCTTGCTTTTTATTAATATAGAAGGTGACTCCCCAAAGAATCCTTAGTGTGGCTCTCCTTTTTTCATAAGCACACTCACACGTAGCTACACAATGCATAGATGTTCTCTCCTCAAGAACAGCTTGATATATACATATATATTTTTTAATATGAAAAGATGAGCCAGGGTAAGGTTAATAGAAACACTAGGCCAGACCATCATGTAGTGGGGCATGCTAGAATTTTCAATCTGATGTATTGTACCGACTGCCAGTCAAGATAGGGTGATTTTGAAAAAACACTCAACCACTCATCTACTATGACGTTAATATTGCTAGAATTTTCAATTTAATGTATCGTACCTACTCCTGGGCAAGAAATACAGATTTTGACAAAGCACGCAACCACTCCTCCACTATGACGTCACTATTAAATGCCCGGTGGAAGTCAAACATCAGCCGTACACACGTTATGGTATAACCTTGTATTTCTATTTACCTAGAGGGAGGGGTTACTTTACTATTGAGACTAAAGTACTCCTAAACGCTTGCGAGATATCATTTTCTTTTTACATACCTATTTTACAATACTACGTATAAACTATCTTTCTTCATTTCTTTTTAATTTAAAACGCTTGCTCTAGATTAAAAGTGTCGTATAAAATACAAGGAAAACTATCCTGCGCAAAGTTGCACTGGAGGAAATTGCCCGTATTTTCTTCAAACTTCATTATGAAATAATACATTAAAAATTTCTATTCATATTATTTATGACAAATATCTGAACATATTTTTTTATTCCATCCCCCAAGGGAGTATCTTGAGTAATATTATTGCTATTCAATATCCTTGCAATAGGTGTAAATTTAATTCAATCTTAATTCTTTTTTGTTTTCTTTTTTTTTATGAATGCTACGTTATATGCAAATAGCATTATTTGTAATTCAACATCTAAGTGATTTCTGTTGGAAATAATTTATCTCTTCCTGTGTGTAAATGGTAAATAGATAAAAAACTTAATAATTATAATTTTGTTTAAACAAATATCTATATTCTATAAATTCCTACATTTCACAATACAATAAATTTCTTATAATAATTTTTAAAACACCAAAATTAGAGGGAAGTTATATGATAAATCTTTGGAAAACACATAAATGATAAATAAATAATATTAAGCAAATCATGAAGTTTGAAGAAAATACGAAAATTTTCTCACGGTCAGTTTTCCGGACACAATAAAATTTGAGTTGACCTAAACGCTTGCAAGATTTCATTGATTTTACATACCGTTTTTATTATATTCTATACATAATAAGTTAAGGAAAAAGTACATTTGTATTTTCCGCTTTTTTTTAAAGCTAAGTATATCGTGTGCGTTAATGGTCACATCGGATTATACTATAAGGCACGATACGGAATTTTCCCTTTCTTTACTTCCATTTTGGAACACTGTAACACATAACCGGCTTCACCAAACACAAAACTGTAAACGAACTGTCGACTTAAACTTTAAACATTCTTTAAGCTTTTTTTGAAGAAATAGATTAATCGTTAGATATAGCTCACAAAAGATTTCTCACGTTGACAGTTACTCACCAAAGATTCCACTCCTTTTGGACGTGCAGCTGCTATGTAACAGTCGTTTGAAGATACACGATTATATGGCTGAAACAAAAATACACTCCAAACAGTGGAAAGATTTTCGTCAAATGAAGAGTTCCTTCGGGAACGATTATTTTGCAGAGAAAAATGCAAAGTACTATTTGGACCACTTACAGGGATGGGAATATTACTTGTACAAATGTGTAGAGGTTTGGCCGGAAAATTTCAGACCACCCTGGTAAAGTGTAATTGTACTATTAATTACCCATTTCAAAAAAGATTAAGCCCTGATGCTACAAATGATTTAAGAGCGTCACTTTATTTTTTAAATGATGATAACACTATGAACCGAGAGGAAATGAGAGAGAGAGAGATGATGGTGAGATAAGAGTCTATATATTTAAACGCATATGGGTATATGTTAATAATAGGTAGATGAAATGATCAGTTGACTCAATGTAAGAATGGGAGCATAGAAAGTTATAATTTATGTTTGGATTATTTTTCTATGATTTTTCCCCCTTGTGTTTCGTACATATTGTATACAATTTATATACTACTTAAGGATGTAAAACAGTGCGATCAACCAACCGTCCCTTTCCCCCGCACATGTCCTTTCTTTACATTCTCATTGAATCGTCCAGGAATTATATTTTGAGGTATGGTTTACAAATTTCTCTACATGTCATGCTCTATCTTCCTGTCTCGTAATTGAAGACAGTGTGAGTGAAAAAGTGAAGTTTTACCATCGCAACCCTATAACTAAAGTAAAGTAGGGCAGAAAGTATTGATAAATAACTATTTTGAGATTAGGAAAGGCAAAACAGTTTGCTCATTTTTTTCTAATTGGGACTGTTTGATGTGGTATAATAGCCACTAGAGCTCTCTCTATCTCATCAAATCTTTGCACAATCTCATACTATAAACATTAAGAAGAAGTCAAATTTCTGTCAATTAATTTACATTACTCCACGGGATTTATTTGTTTTATTTTTTTCTGTGATATAAACTTTGCTTGAATTTGTCAAATTTTATAATATTTTCAGCTATACTTATATTTTAAAATTATATTCAATTGTGCAGTGATATTAGAGCCGTGTCTCTGCTGACAAGTAATACCTGATGTTCAACAGTGCCTATAAAAAAATGTATAGTTTGCCGCTTATCCTTGTGCAGTATAATTAGTACTAGCAAAGTCTATCTAAATGTAGGCTTGGATGTTTTAATATTTGAAAAAAATGGATTTTTTATCTTAAAAATAATAACGTAGTCATATTAGTGACATCTCCTAGGCGTTTTGCATTAGTATCAAGTGTGTATACAGGGATTACTGTAAATAGTGCTCCCTCATGTATATCATATACAAATATTGTAATTCTACATACTTCTCCGAGTGAAGTCAAAGAGGAGGGCAGGTTACAGAGATGGGAGCATCACCAGGAGAAGTGTGTGTAGTTAATGGAGACTATATTATAAAATGAAAAATAAATTCATAATTTTTTCCACAAAAAAAAATCACGCAAACGACATTTACATAAAAACTACTCTTCCAAAATGGCGTAAACTTTAGTGAATAACTGTCAACAGATACTTGATAGATGTGACTCACTTATATTTACGAGTGCTACAATCTTCAAGTTGAGGCCATAAGCTTTTGGGATCACCCTGGCATATAAAGAAAAGAAAACTTTGGGATTTTCTGTTGTTCTGGAGTTTCATTCAAGATTGTTTTTATGTTGACGTACGACATTTATAGTGGTTTTTTTTGTTGTCTTTTTTGTTATTTTTTCATAAAAACTAAAGGACTTCATCAACATCATAACTTCAAAGCACAACAAAAAATAACTCAAAACGAAAAGATAATTTAAGAAGAAAAAGTATCAACACATACTTTTTAGGAGTGAGAATCATTAGTCAACAAAAGTTTGTGTCATTGTATTTCTTTATGGGACATGTTGGGGAGAAAATAGGCAGAAAATTCCTTGAAAAAAAAAGCAAAGATATTATTATTATGATTTAAGTAAAATGAACAACAAAATAAAAAGTGCGAACGTCTTTCTTTTTTCCTAGATTTCCTTATCAAAAAGTTCATAAATTACAGCATCAAGACAATGTCATCATAAAGGATGATAAAAATAGCAAAAATATCAGAAAATTGAGAGAGTTTATTTACATATACATATATAAAGTATATTATTTATGGTTATCAAAAGGAACAAAGAGAGAAGGCGGGAGAAATTGTACTTTAAATCCCTATAACTTATTCATAAGACATAGTGATGAGTAGACTTATGATTTTCGAGCAATTTTTTAGACCAAAATGAGCATTAAAAAAAAAAGGCCTAAAATTTTGAAAATGAGCACCCAAAATATCAAAATTTAGTAGTTTCTAAGAAGAATGTAAATTAATTAATATTGCTCCATATTTATCATTATATATTCATACATCATTTGGCTATTTTACATCGACAAATCAAGATTTTAGAAAGCTTTTTTAGTTAATTTGTGTCTTCCATCAGTAAGGTATAGTTTTAAACATACTAAAAGACGACCAAATTAGTAGTTGAAACAAATTGGAAGTTGTCGAGGTCTTCAGGAGTCTTGTTAGATGGGTGCGTCTTTTCATCACTACCACTGATATTACGCCCAAACTTTTGCATAAATGGAAGATTGGTGTAAAAGTGTTACTCATTTGTTGCAAGTTTCAATGGTGATTATTTAACAGTCAATTTTGCGCCAAATTTATCCTTCCCCTAATTGCCCCTTCTCGGTTTGCTCACATATTCGATCAGTTAATCATAATGCATATCTTTACATTCAAAAGGAGTGCATCATAGAAAAGGGTATGAGAAGGGGGATTTTCCCTCTAAAAGTATTATCAAATAATCATAATAAGCTGTTTTGTAATCTTACTAGAATCCAAGCCTTCTATATTTATGTCATAGCAGTTTAGAGAAATGAGCCATTTTTATATATAAATGGAAAAATTAGTAGTTTTTCCAAAATGAGGTCTAAGGGAGCGATTGAGTGATTTCTCACAAATCCTAGGCCTAGTGATGAGGAATAAGGTAGAAAAATAATCAATGGAAAAAAAAAATTAAATTATTTAAAAAATATGCATATTCAAAGATTTTTGCTGGTTTTTTTAATTTTTTAAGTGACCCAATTTTGAAGTATTAAAATTATCTATTCATCGTGAATGGATCAATTTATTGTTTGGATCCTAATATCTCTTTCCCAAAGAAGAAGTCTACTCTACTCCCCCTTACGAGATCTGGTAGTTTTCCTAGACTGAATTCTTCTCCCCTTGTCCGCCAATCAATTCAAAATCTGAATTCGAACATCTCGTGAGATGGATGATCAAGTTAGAAGTATCTTCCTTCGATTGCCTCGATTTTCCTTTTACGAGGCATGACGTTGTAAAATGGGCATTGAAAAAAGTAGGACGATAATGTTGACTATTTGCTAGTACACCCCCATACAACAAAGGATCACTACAAAATGGAAAACAAATCCTTAAAATCCATATAAATCCATAAAAAACGTTTGGGATTGTTTTAGGGGTAAAAATGACAATGAACGAATATAGTTCCGAATTTCTATAATCCCAGATATTTTAGAGTTTAGATTACTGATATAAAAACTGAGATCGGTTTTGGGGTCTGCTCTCATGGATGTATTCGATTATTGACTTTAATTCAAGTAGGTATCAAAAATATTGCACCCCCAAGTGTTCTCCTTTGTTATATAAAATGAACGTAAACAAATAGCACTTTTCATAGTTCTTAGTAGCCCAATGGTACGTTTAGAATACGTAATAACAACATTCTTTTTTCGTATGTACGAGTTTTCTCAAAAGAAAACTAAAAAAATAAGTACTTTATTACTCTAAGTTTGACACAATTGTGACCTTTTAAAGGCATTTTCTCAGTTGGGAAGACAAGAAGCACATTTATCATTAACTTAAAGTTCAGTTTAAATATGATTTTTTGATGGACCTTTTGTACCATGAGTCGTCCTATTGAAACATTTTCTTGTAAAGATTCCATATGGAGTCTACGGGGACGGACAGCAAAACGTGGAGTGGAATCCTTACTTTAGAAATCCTTAAATATTTTTTTTATTTACAAAAATAAAAATAAATAATATTAACGACTTTTTTCCAACTTGGATACTCAACATGGCAAATTTTTGAGCCTCCTGAACTTCCTGACCTTGTCCAAAAGTGGCGTGGAGTCCTTCTACAATAGAACAATCACAAATTGGCCATCACCGTCCTCCTGACGATCCTTATTCATTCGCCCAGTCAAGTCTTAGGACCGGTCCTTAACTGTTGGTTCTTGGAATTTAAAAGTTCGATAGTTTATTCAGCCAGAAAAGGTATATGAAATTTGTATTTAGATTAGTGCACATTAGTGTTGGGTTTCGTTCTGCAAATCGGAGACCGGTCTGAGGTCGTAATATTCTTTATTGGACCGAATTAGTCCATTACAATGGAAAAGTTCAGACATTACCGGTCTCATATAAAAATTTGGTCTAGGCTAATGCAAAGGAAAAGTTCGGTCAAGATTGGTCCAAAGGAAAAAATTCGGTCAGTTTGTCAAAAAAAAAAATCGGTCTACACCGATTTTACGGATAAAATGTACTTGACATCATATGTCTTTTCAAGTACAATGACGTTATACAAAGTTTAAACAAAGATTATTTTTGATCCCACCATATTGTATTTTGTTTTAGAACATATCGTGGTGTACTTTTTATTTTTTTTTTGAAAAAAATTAATTACAGTTGATCTATAAAATCAAAAAACAACACAATGTTGGTCTCTCATAATATATGAGACAGAAAAAATCGGTCCATAAATTGTTACCCACAAAAAAATCGGTCCATAAATTGTTACCCACAAAAAATCGGTCCATAAAGTGAGACCGAATCAAAATCTGTCTACAATGTGAGACCAAAAAAAATTGGTCCAAATCGGTCTAGAAAAATCACTAAAGACGGAACCAAAAAAAAAAAAACGGTGCTAGACCGAGTCTCAACACTAGTGCGAATATCTTCCAAAAATATGATTTTTTAAATTATAATACGAGCATATTTTATTATTAATTAAATATGGATAATTTATTCAATTACCCATATTTAAAAAAAAAGAAATAACAATCTCATTGACGTCACGAGCGAATTTTACCTTCTTTTATGAACGACAAGTAGAACTAGACTGGACTGCACAACAATAGTCCAAGCAGCCACGGACAAGTCGTTGGTGAAGCGATTCATCTATATGGTGGGGTCCTCCTTGCTCTTCTTCTCTAAGCAGCACATGAGTTCTGGATCCCTCTTTAAATTGTACTTTCTGCTTTAAAGGAGAGGTCTTTTCTTTCATTCAAATTCTTGGCAAACTTGACCGCCAGACTTCTGTAGCACTTTACAATGTCAATAATCCTTGCAACCTCAACTTTACATCTTAGAGATCTGATATGCGCTGCATATTGTATTTTTTCTCTCTCAGAATTCAATTCAATATGTTTTTAAATTGAATTAAAAAGAATTCAATTTACAATTTTTTTTTTAATATCTAGTTAAAAAAGAACTGAATTTACTTTTTAAATATTAAATATTTAAGTGAATTCTAAACTATACACTTCAATAATATTATTAGGCAATAATACATAAAAAATGTTAATTATAATTCAATATGACCATTAATCGAGACATGTGTTGCACAAGTTCATGCATAATTACACTTTTACTAGTCCAAAAATTGTTTCACATTCTACCTTTCTCTGTTTGTCTCTTTCAAGAAAGTGTTTCGTGCATCTTAACACGAACTTGTCAATATTTTTTAATAGTTTTTATCTTAATATTATGATAATCGTTTAGGGATATATGTATATGTAGTTTCTTTTTCAAGTAAATCTAGCAAGACTTTGGCTATATTTCTTAAATCATTACATTTTTGAGTAATGATAAGGTTGCAAAATCGCTTCTTCATTGTAATGAACTAATTTTTGAAGACTTGATTGATACAGCGAAATAAAGATTGGCTGGTATAATCCTTGAGATTAAGAAATTGGAATATGTGCCAATGTCACAACTTTTCAAAATAACAGGTGACACCCTTATAAAACAATCCATTAATTTAATTCTCACACCCCTGATATAGTAAAGAATAGTTGATTAAATTATTTGGCAAACTCTTGTCCAATTTGCCCGTTTGATGGCACAACTTCCTAAGAGTGATGTCTTTTGGAAAATTAAATATTTTCATACCAATAAGCCTGTAGACTTTTTACTCGAAGTTGATCTATTATTACAATACACTACATTACAGGTTACCACTATGAAAAATGTATTACAATTATTAAATATTGCCTAATTATGATAAATAATTAAATCAAGTCCACAAAGTAGTAGCTAAATTGCCTTTCAGACCTTTAAAATAGACCTTATGACAGCATAAAATTCTAAGCCAATCAGTAACGTGAAGGAATAAATATGTTTTTCTCCTACAGAGTGTCCACTCTTTATTCAAGATTAAAAGACTCTAAGGAAAAATAAAGAATCCAATCAAAAGACAAGGAAGACTATGTTCCTAAACCAACCTATAATATCGTGTTATTGTTGTGACGTTGTCTCCCTTATTCTTCTCTTTTCACTAGGGGAAACGGCCTGTTCAAACTAGCTGCGTACCTGGAGGAACATGTAGCAGCTTCTAATTTTAAGCCAATCAGAATCAAGAACTAATAAATCCTACCTTCCTTGCCTTGAGTGTCCACTCTTTGCCTAGAGTCCTTTAGTCAAGATTAATAATAATTAGGGGTGTACCGATGCATCAGATGCGGTATTATAACCCGCGAGAATTGACCTTGTTTGAAGTTGGTTATAATCAGAAGAATACAAATGTACTCTAAACTAAATTTTGAGAAAGATCATTTTAGCTTACTTTTGATTTGACAAGCCAGAGCAATTGTAATCCCAAAAAATGACTTTAAAATTTTAACTTGCTTTTCTTATGAATAAGAGATATTAGAACGTATATTGATTTATCAAACCACGATTGACAGTTGAGTTCAATAAGATATATTTATGGTATGTATATTATATATTTTTTCCTTTTAATTCGTTTTATTTATGGTACTTCCTCCAGGAAAAGTACTTTTTCTAATTTCCCCCTCCTTTCATTTCTCTATTTCCTTGAATGAGCATTCACAAATATATATTTGGAACGACAGGATCTAAGGAATATTTATAATAAGATGAAGAAAATAAATGTTGGGGAATCAGCCTTATTTAGATCTTTATAATCATGATCAACCAAGGAACCAACAACACTCAATCCAGTACGTCATCAAAGAGATCAATTTTTTTGATGTAATCAAATCCTGTTTTCCATATTTACTCTGTTTTTTATTCGCTTTAAAAGAAACGAATCAGAATTGGGAGATCATTTTAAATTATAATGTAAAGGGCCCCTTTTTTCATTTTGGAAGAAAACACCCACATAATTTAAAAAAAAGTTTTTATGAAACGTACTCATTATTGTTTGCAGCCATTTTGGGGGACTAAACAACCATCTTTTATGTATATCTACTGGGTAGAAACTTGAAACTTACACCATTGTAATATATTGATTCCAGAGCTTCTTTGTGAGGAAATTAGAACTGTCTTTAATTTTATAGTTAGGGCCATGTATCTCAAAAACCTGCTGCTTTTTGATTTTTTTACAAATTAGACGATAAAGATCATGCCTCAGAGCATTAACTATTCTTCGTGCTAGTCACACTCCAACAGAGGTAGCCAGACTGACAGAAATGGATATTAAGAACATATACAATATTAAGAAGAGGCTAGACCACAACGAGACCATAGAGTGGAAAAAGGGTTCTGAGGGGGGAAACCCGGTCATTAATATGGATGCCCTGCGCCCCTGACCTGATTCCCAGAAGGTTACGGGCTTACAGCAGCTATGTACATCGACGTCTTCAAAGGCAACCTGCTCCTCTGGTTCTACACAAATTTCCCTGACGGGAATGTTGTCTTTCAGCAGGATGGGTCCCCTGCTCACACTGTGAAAATCAATCTCTCCTTCTTAGCTTACAATATCGCTTTCTGGGACTAGAGGATGTGGACAATATACATTCTGGATGTTAATCTCCTTAACTTTTTTTTCTGGTCGAACATGGAGAGCATCCGTCTCCCGAACGTTGAAGCCATAAAGCCATCCGTCAACGAGGAGTGGGCTATCATCGACCCGAGCTTCATTTGCAATACTCGTAACTCTTTTTGCAAGAGACTGGTCACCATCTGTGATGTACATGACAATTTGGCATTGTCAATGCTTCAGAAGAAGATTAATAAAATGTTTGCTAAATGTATAATTAAAGAATGGCAGTTTATTTTATATTTTCTTTCCAAGTGTGTAGGTTTCAAGTGTCAACCCAGTATGTAAACTCTTTTTTCATTAATATTAAGGAAAATAGTCATCTATTAGATGTAAAAAATGGGTAAACAAATAAAAGGACTTAAACCTTACTCGGTATCAAAAATCTATTTCTCTACTGCTTGATTTTTGATTGAATCTGGCCCTAAAATGTACCCTTAATACTGCACTGAAGTACGTTTTGAAATAGAGGATTGTATATAAAATAAGGCTGGAATTACTCTTCATCATCTTTCATGGGCACATGAACTAGTTATTACCTAATACTTGGATATTCTGTCTTCAATGCAGCAGCCCAGATCGTAACCAAGCCAAGATTGACTCCCAGGAACGTGTTGCTGTGTGTTTGAGCTGTTCCCCTATGACTAAAAGCTCGAATCTGCCCTCTACTGTTAGCAACTCGACTGTTTGAACCTGGCGATTGAACAGAAGCGGCCAACATTGGTGAATAAGAGAGGAATTGCGCTTTTTCAATAAAACCCCAGGCCGCACTCATCTTTGATGATGTCCCAGAAATTCCGGAAGCTCAGATTGGAAGTTATTATATATCCACCCTACAGTCTGGTCCTTTCACCAAGTGACTACCATCTGTTCCTGTCTATGCCCAACGCGCTTAAGGGTACAAATTTGGCATCAATAGAGGCTTGGAAAAATTGGTTGGTCAAGTTTTTTGCTAATAGGGACAAGGGCTTCTTTTATTTATAAAACAGAACGGGGCATACTTGGCTTAAATCGGATGGCCGTATACCTTCTTATAAAGCATTGAAATTAAGGGGAAAATACGTTATTATTTTTCCGTAGCCTGATGTAACATATATGAATGCACTAAATATTAAATTCCATCAAATTCAACACAATTCACATTGCTCAATTTAACATCTAGAAGAAAAAAAAAAATTATTTTGAAAAAATGTCAATATACGCAGGAGGGTTGGGCTCTACAGAGTCCCCATTCCAGTCTGTATTATTTTGAAGCCCACAAACAGAATTTGCTTTTCTAAAAAGAATAAAGGAGTGTGGAATCAATCAATCAATATTATCGAATGGTATTCTTAAATCTTCCTCTCTAGGTGGAATATAGTAAATTGAACATTTATCAAAGGCTTAAAGTTTCAGCTATCAAATGCTCTATTAAGGCTTTAAAAATAGATGTGAACCCCTAAGAGAGAAATGAAACTATGCTTAACTCTGAATATACAAACGAAATGGAAGAATATGGAAGCAATGAAATGGAAGAGAATAAATACTCATTTTTATAATCAATTCATTTTTATTCTTTTATTTATGGTAAACGATGCCTTTTGGGGACTTTTTTTATTTTTTAAATGTCTATATTTAATAATAATAATGGTAAAAAATGAACACAAAATCTTTGAGGGGGCGAGAGGAAATCAATTTCGTGGTATCCTTGATTAAAAAAATATGAATAAAAATATAATCATAATGAAGAAAAAAAAAAGATTTTTTTTTGTAGGATGAAGCCTTTATTTGGGACGTTTGGGGTTCGTTCGTTCGTTCATGAAAGGAAAGTAGTGGGAGAGAAAATCATCTGGCATTGACCCAAAAAGGATATAAAATAATAACAAAATGGCTACTATTTTTATTGTTGTTGTTAACGCAGTTCTATTGTAAATTGGGTTTTTGTGGTTTCTTAATTCATTTACAATTGGACACTCTGTCAGGAATATAAAACAGAAGTCAATATTGTACAGTGCATATATGCATATGGACATTTGATTGCAGGCAATTCCAAGTTTTTAAACATTCGTTAGTCGATGAAATTTCTACTATAAAAGGGTATTTCTCATCTACATAATTTGTTGTACGTCAACATATATAAAATCGTGAACAAAATCAAGACAAGCAAAAATCATACATGCAGTGTTCTCCAGATAAATTGAGAAAATCTTTAAATGGTGATAACGAACAAACTAGATGAGGTACGACCCTATTTTTAATGAGATTCAATTATTTATAATGAGATACGCCTCTTTTGATAAACTTAGCCACATGATACTGGAAGCCTTGACAGGCTCGGTCGTTCTCGTGCAGAACCACCTTTGCCCTTTTCAGAGCCTCCACAGACGAATGAAACTTAACCCCGTCCTCATAAACGTCCCATCTCTCAGAGATAGAAATAATATTGTGTCAGGTCTGGGCTATTTATAGACCCAAAATTCGGACTTTAAATTTTTTATGGCCAAGACATCCAGCACTTTTTTGTGCATCTGGGTCAGTGGACGGTCATGTTGAAAGGTGTAATTTCTCCCTGGGGCTACTCCATCCATCCAGGGAATATAAATGAAAAGTACAAAACCAGAAGCTGTACAATGACCAGTCTGGATCGCACGATCGTTTTGGACGATTAACCACTAAGGAAATTCATTCGCTGTTGACAAACGTTTAAAGGGACTCTCTGTCTTCCTTGTCAACTATTAAATGTGAGCAGCTTCATTTCATCATCCCCGTGAAGTAGGACCAGAAACTGGAGCCACTCCAGAGACCATTTAAAAAGTACTTCGATATCGAGTGAACTAGCTGAAGCTGTGTGATATCAGAACAAAAGACTACGAAATATCTTGCAGGAATAATTAGAGATGCGAAAGTTCTGTGCAAGATGGGTTCTGCATTTGCTGAATGCTCATAAAATCAAAGGTGCAGACGATTTTTACAGTAAACTTTCCACAAGTTCAATAGGGATCCAACTATTTTGGTACGGCGATTTGTTACCATGGATAATACGGCGCCTTTTATTTAGTAATGTTGCCTCTGAAGGTTTCGCCTTAATCCCATTTTGTTTCAAGGATATTTTTCCTTAGAATATAAATAAATAAAGATGAAAAATGTAATGATTATGCCCAAATTTTCAATACATACTTACAATCGAAATTTTACTATGTTATGAGTTCGAATCTGAGACAAAATAGTTTATAGAATTAGTATAATAACAAAAATAAACGAATAAGACAAATTCGAACACAAGAAGTTCTAGTTACTACTCTGTTATTAGACATGATAATATTCTGTCTAATAATATGATAATATAACCAGCATAAAATGAGGCATTAGGATAATTCCGTCAAAATTTCAAAAGGAAAAAAACATTGAAAACGTTTTATAGTAATACACGTTAGATAAATTGATTTGATTTGGAACATCAATTAAAACCAAAAATTACAGTAACGACGTATAAATCTCATTTACTTATAATTCTTATAAATTAATAAAGGAATATCCTTTTAATGAGACTTAATTTACTTTTTCGTATAATATGATTTTTAATAGTCAAATATTTTATTATAATACATAAGGGTTTGCAGTTACGATCATATACCTAAAGTGTATCCCTGGAGGAAACGCGCTCCTTCGGACAAAGTGGTGTAGATTTATTGGAGAACAATGGGAGCAAATATACATATCAAAGAAAACCCAAAAGTCTAAATATCTCTCTCAAGGAAGATAAGATATGACATAAAAAGCGAAAGAATTTGAGAAACGAGAAATTGTAAGATATTAACGAGAGAAATCTAAGCAATCGAATCCAAGGCAATTTTGGAACTACACCCGGACAGCAGGTTTTTGAAAGATCCTTGGCAACCACAGCTCTTAAAGAAAAATGACTTTATGACAAAAGGGCTTAATACAAAATGTCCTGTGGCGAAGTACCGGATGAGACTTTGTCAAAAATAAAAGAAATAATTGTTTTTGTTTTTCTGGCTGGATCAACTGTGTGGATGTCCAGGGAAATTAACTGCATTTTTAACTGAAACTGGTAGTCTTTCACTGTCAGACCAAGAACTGTTCACTTTACGCTGGTATACAATACGGATAATGAGTTGCTAGTTTAAACTTCCAGACATTATTCGCCTTATATTCTTCATAAATAACTCTGGTTTATGAAGGAAACAGCCATGGTCCCAAAGGTATTTCAACAGTCCCTATCATCACGTGAATAATATATGTATGTTGTAGGTACATAATAAGTAATTACCATGTGGAATATATGCTGAGGAGAGGGAGGCAGTGCTCATTAGGGCAAAAAGGTTTTTAAGACTATAAATAGAGTTGTTAAAATGTAATAATAATTCTAAAAGAAATCTGGGAGTGTGTTCATAAATATAACGTTCCTTTTCCTTATTCTTCCCTTTTCCTCCTCTTCATCATGATAAAGATCTCATTAGCTATTTCTATGAATATTACCGTTGTACATACTTCAAAGAGAATGATTAGGCATATTATATTTATTTATACAGGGTGCACACTGTACAAGTTATCTATGCATACACTTTGGTGCACTCTTTTGGGTAAACACGGGCATTTAGGGAGCTCATTATTGTTTTGTTACATAGCTTGTTAAAACTTAGACCAGTTAGAAAAATTAATAAATCAATTAGCAAATTGGTTGTTCCAAATATTTGTTTAAGACACATAGCTGGTGTTGTGTTGGTCCTTATTTTTTCGATCCAGTCCAGTCTTAGGACTGGTCCAATCGGTACTTAGGACCGTCGGTCCTTAGGACTGGTTCTTAACTGTCGGTCCTTAGAATGTTTCATACAAATATCGATGGTTTATTAAGCGATATAAGATATAATATGTATATATATTAAAATTATTCCACATATCCTGCAAAAAGTATCATTTATAATGGAATATAATAGTAACAAATTATATTGTTAATTAGTTACATAATTTATTCTATTATATAACTGAATAATTAAAAAAGGGAAACACCATCATTGACATCACGAAAGATCAATTTTACCTTTTGTAAGGATCGACAAATAGGACTGGACTGTACTGGATGGTAATGGACTGGGCTGAACCATGGTCCTCGCTTCTAAAAAAGGATCTACACAATACTAAACACAGACCTCCTTCGAATCGGCGCCGAAAAACTTCTACCAGCATCAGAAGGTCAACCAACAGAACAACCTCATAGTTTTTTGGATGGTTATCTCCACATCATGCCTCCTCATATATGCCCCACCGGTATCAGGGGCATTACTGATGCCTACCTGTACGTGCTAAAGACCAAGGTTAAGCCTGGATCGATATGGTTGCCAATACAAAAAAAAAGTATCGAATGTCTTCTAGACTATTTTGACGACTTCCTCTTACCTAATTTTTGGCCTCCAAACTAGTCGGATCTGAATCCGATGGACTTTTATGTGTGTGTGGGGGGGTAGAACGGCAAACTAACCGAACTCCCTGCAACACCAAAGCCAGTCAGATGAAGAAGGGATTCCGGGATTTGCATGAGGACCAAGCAGCAAAGGCCTGCTCGTTTTTTTCGTTCTCAAGTAGAGAGTGGAATTAATGCTGTATGTGATTTTATTAAATTAAATGAATCAAAATCTATCAAGCTTTCAGAATCTGTTTTTATTTTGTTAATCTGATTACTGGTTACAGAGAAAATTACGTTTAAAAATAAATCATTTATGACTTACGCACCCTGTTTTTATATTTGTATTATGAATACGCCATCTACTGGTGGGTAAGGATAGTAGAAGAATAATTATAATTCTCCTTTTCTTTCCCTTTTTTATTTTTTTATTTTTCTTCTCTTTGATTATTATAATAACCCATTAATTCTTTATTATCATTTTATAGAGAGTAGAAAAAAAGAGGAAAAAAATAATATTATATATATATAAGAAAAATGGGAAGGGAAATATTTACTTTATATTAAGTGAAACTTTCAAATATTTGCTTAGTAATTGTCTTAGAAATAAATTAGATAATAAATTTTGACAGAAAATTAATATATATATATAAACCTAACTCAAAACTAGGTGATGACGTATGTAGACATAATAAATACGTGAGCTGTCATAACAATAGAAATAACTAATTATGAAATCACAAAAACAGCCTGAAAAATAAAGATCCCCCCTCTTTGATTAATTGAAAATATAAGAACAACACAACAAAATAAGTGCATTGCTATAAAACACACAAAAACACTTTAAAGCACCACATAAAACTTTTCTGTTTGTCTGTCTACTCCCTCTCGTCATTTGACAGAGTGGAAATAACAAACAAACCAAAAGAAAATGCATTGTTTGCGAGGAGTGATGACAAATATTTATGAATAATATTATTCTATAAATTCAAATAGAAATTTGTTATTTCGGGAATAAATAATTATTCCTTTTTTTCAAAAATTAAGGGAGGGAAAAATGAAAAGGTGAAAAAGGAAAAGGGAGGACAAAAAGAACAGAAAAAAAGGAAGAAGATGAACGAACACGTGTAATCTCCTTAGAAATTATAACCCATGAAATCTCCTTTCTTCTCCTTCTTATTATAGCAATATTAACAACGATGGTATTCGGATATATTAACCTTAATTTGACAAGTTTTTTTATTCATTTTTTTGTTCTTCTTCTTGTTCACTAAGAATAGGATTAAGACTTTGTTTGATATTGAGAAAGAGGGAACGAATTAACGAACAAACGAAAAAGAGAGTTTTATCATATTTTGTTCTTACAAAAATATAATAGGTTTTGTCAAAATAAATCCATTATTTTCCTCATTAAATGATTTTAAAGTGTCAACATTGGCATAAGTGACTGTGTTCATGAATGAAGGAGAGTAACACAGAGGAATTGCCTGGGTGGACCATTGAAATCTAAACACTTACTAATTTAATAATTAATTAAGGTTGAGTGATATAAATTAATTAATGCATCGATATATTACGCATAAACAATTAGTTACAAATCAAACCAAACCTATGCTCTTTTGCTTACGTACAAGTCGAGATAATGACACTTGACCGTGATCAACAAATTTCCATCTGCGCACTTCTTGACACCGGTTGCCTCCAGGATCACGATCTATTCGTTTTTAGCAAATCCAAAACGTTGGAAAGGAAGAAGGGCTCTATCAAAAAGGCCAAACTGGACCCGTAGGGATGAAAGAAAACAGCCTAGGGCAATCCCTTCAAGGACCCATGTACAAGATCTCGGGGTTTCAGTGCAGACTGACTTGAATGCTATCAAAAAAGGGGGTAAAAAGAGCTTTGTGAGGGTGGTGGAGAGGCAAATTTTGACAACAGCAATGAAAAACCCCATCTCCTCCGTTTTAAGGCTCTTTTGAATGAGTCTTTTGAACTCTTTTTTAGTGTCCTGATGCCAACCCCCTCGACTACACCTTCTAGGTGCTTGCAGAGAAGAAGACCTGCAGTGCCCGTTATCCAAACACCGAGGACCTCAAAGCCACTATCAGCCAGAATTGGGACGCCATGACAAAGAACTACATCATAAGTGGGTACCCCAGGCCTTTGGTCGCGACTGGAAGTCATCATTGCAGTTAAGGATAGCTACATTAATTATAAAGAGAGCTCTGACAACCATCTATTTATTGTACTAATTTTGTTGAAATTTTATTTTTAATTAATAAATTATATATTGTTGAAGTTTAAAATTCAAAATGTTTTGTTTTTTAATGCACCACTTGGTTTAATGTATATCCTTTATCTATATTTTTGCATCTCTATGTTTTCGTCTTAATCATTAATCTAATGCAAGGGTTATCATATTCATTTTTGGGTTTCTTTACATAGCGAAAATCCTTACGATTTACAACCCTACTGATTGCATTATAATACACAATATTGCTTCTCCAAAAAAGTACTTTACAACCTTAAAATTAGTTTGTATCCATTATCTGAAAGAAAAAACGACAATAATCTTATATCGCAATAGATGTCGTAAAGAGAAATCTATTGTTTTTCCAATAGATGTCCTTAGTAATGTGTATCTCCTGTTCTATAAGGGCGTTAAAAAGATAAGTTTTTTTTCCTGAAAAAAATATCTAGTCAGTTATGTGATTATTTGACTCATTATTGTTTGAGCGCTCGTCAAAAATGGACACCAATACATAGAAAATACGCAACTTGTGCCTTTTTCTTCGATACAGGGTAAAAAACAAGTCAAATGTGAATAGTGGTTATGGTCCTGATACAGTAACATCCAATCACGTGGTATTTTGGTTTTATTGATTCCGTTTCAGTAATTTTGATGACAAATATTACACCAGAAGGGAAGGTCAATTGTCGAAAATGTGGATAAAATAATGGAGATTGTCGAGTCCAACCTTCACGTAAGAACTATTTTGATTGCCAGGGAGATTAATGATAAAAAATTAAAAACTCTATTAAAAATGATGGATTTCTTTGACTATAATTACAAGAAAGCTCTGGGTTTGTAACAGTAATTAAGCAATAAACCAAATATAATTCTCCCCAGCCTTCCAAATTCAGTACATATTGCGGAAATAGACGTTGATTCAAATCCCTGATTCTACATCGATGTAGAAACGGTATATCCATCCATCATCCCAATGTATTTATGTATTATTGAAGAATGGAGACTGCCAAAAAATTAACGACTACAGCCAAATAATCATGTACAGCGTAAGTGATTTATTGGATTAAATAATTAAAGAGGGGAAGGGAGGGAGTGGAACGTCATTCAATGGGAAACCCGGTTTATTGGTTGGTTGCGTGATGTTATAACTAACCATAAGCAATACGAAAAATATTCTCCCAAGAAATCTTTTGAAATCATCAAACTATAATATTCTTAATATAATGTAAATGTAATCTTAGTTGGATTATTTATTTCCTGTTGTTTATAACTAAGTCGCTATGTTAACCAAGATTTTGTATCATTTCATAAGAGATGCTGTTCCTTAACCAAGCTCATCTAAACAGCAAAACCTATGAGCAGATGGGATTTATTAGAAAGGAACACCCTATATAAAATATGTTTGACATGGTGTTGTGTGTCGGTCTTATGTAAGACCACAGCCCCGTCCGGTCCCACTTGTTGATCCTTAACAAAAGGTAAAATCGATCCTTTGTGCCGTAATTGAGTGGGTTTTTTTTATGAGAGGTGGGACAAACATCTATTTGAAGTAAACTATTTTTGTTGATATTCTATTGATAATTAATGAACTACATCTTCTTGAAGTTTAGAATTCAAGTCCTTGGAATTTGCTGGACCACTCTGTCGGCTATTTTTTCGTTCAAAATTGGCTTTTTCTATATTATAATTTAATTTTATTTGCTTTATGAACAGAGTCCCCTTTACACTTTTCAAGTCATATGTTAGCTTTTCAGGGATTATTTTTGATCCATTGTTTAAGAATTAACATAAATTGAGTCTTATTTAGCACAATAACTCACAAACTAGAGAACAAAGAGCCATCTATGTGTAATCACTGGGACTTTTCATCCCATGTGTTAATTAAATAAATTACATAACTAATTAAAAATATAATTTAATAACAAAGATATGCGCATTGACGCTCTAGATACATACCTTATATATATATTGGCCTGAATACATTATCGACATTTTTAGGAATAACTCCAAGGACCGACAGTTCTAAGGATCGGTCCTAAAACTGGACATTACCAACACAACACAACTTGAGATTCAGTTCTAGAATTTTTTTTTTTTTCGATCAAGTCTTATATGATTTTTTTAGAACGATTTCGACCACTATTTTGGTGGTCCAGAACGCGATCTCAGACATAGACCAAAAATCAATCGTTTTCCAAACGTGTCAATTTTTTCCCTAATCCTGATTAGTAGTAACTACGTCATTTCAGCTGTTGTAGTTTCTGCAAAAGACTATTTAACAAGATGCACAACAAATGAAATTAATCACAATCTATCTATTGTAAATACATTCACAAGTTACTGAACATAATTTATGTGCTAGTAACCAATACACAGAGCCCATTACTGAAACGAGACAATTTACACTGATTAAATTGACTATTCAATAAACTAAGTATTTGGCTAGTGGCTATGCTCTACCCAACATAACAATTTAAACTTTATAGATGTTCAGGAATTGTGAGTGAAAAAACACTCAAAAGCACGTTTGAAGTTTGTGAAGTAAACTTATAAATGAGTTAACTTTCAAGTTTCATAAATTAAAAGTCTTAATATCTATCAACTAAATAACCATTCATGAAAAAACTTTACTAACACTCAATGTAAACCTTAGATTATAAATGAGTTTTATTTACATAAATTATAATAATTTTTGTAGTCGGGGTCGAATTATCCGACTCTTGACTCCAACTCTACCAAAACAGGCACCGACTCCGCAGTCCTGGGATAAACACAAAAGTCTGTGGAGGAAACAGTCAAAATAATTGAAGAAACGAAAGAGTTCTCCACTTTAAAGATAATTATTGATATCACTAATTAAGAAGGCTACTTCGACGAAAAATGCACAAAAATTTATTGAAAACTTAACATATTAGCTGTTAAAATATCAATGGATAAATTATCGTTTAAAGATAGTTTCAAAAAAAATAGAATAAAAATGAAAGAGTGAATCTGCCAGGCACACTCATCTTATTGGAAGAAATTCACTTCCAATGAATCCATTTTTAGAACTCTTCCATTCTTCCAAAAGTGTTACATCCTTTAATAATTTGAAATTTAAATAAAAATTTACTAACAAAACAAAAGAATTGTGTCATAATCTATTTATTAAATGTATGTTTGTGCTTCTCCGGGAATCACACGCAAACCAAAGAATGTATTTTGTCCAAATTTTTCATGTAGGTTTTTAAAGCCTAAGAAATGTTTCTGGTAATTTTGCCTTCAAGGCCATGGCGACCTTTAAATAGTATATTTCTAAAAACTAATGATTCTTGTTGCAGCCTGTTATGTATCTTTGCACACTTTAAAAAAAAAATAAGATTATAAGGCTTAGAGAAGAAAACAAAGGATTTTTGACAATAATATGAAAGATGAACGAACGATTGTTCAACTTGAATATTTTCTCTTCTTTGAACCTTATAATCTCCGTTTAAACAAAGGAACAGAGTTCAGAATTAATTTTAATTTCATTACGTCCCAGGATACGCCCAATAAACCTACTTTTTCTCATAAATAAAGGTTCAAAGATCCATACCAAACCAAAATGCAGCGATAATAATTTCTAAAATTTTACGGCCTTCATTTTTTTTTTTTATATTAAGCAGAATAATTCATAAACAATTTTAATTTAATTATGATATAGCGCAACGCTAGACAAACCTACTCTGGTTCATATTAGATATGAAAACAAGACTCATATTAATTGAGTGATGATATCTCATAAATCTTACGTGGGTTAATAACAATGAGATTTTTAGAAAAAAAAATTAAGGACCTGTCCCAATAACTGACTGTTCTGAGGACCTACAGGACCGTTTCTGAAACTGGACTGGACTGAATAAATAGGAACCGACATAACATTTCTTAAGAGTCGGTCTAAGACATATTTTTTTTTTTTTTTTCGTTTAAGTCTTTTGTGATTTTTTCTAGAATGGATTTGTACCAATATTTCATTTTCAAATCTTGGATTGATTTCCTTCTCAATCCTGATTTATGCACTGTGCAAATAGGATTTAATGAAGTGATGTATTTTAAGACGATGTAATTGCAACTAGTATGCAACTTTTATATTTAATGGTTGTTGACTTTCTTTTTTTATATCCTTCATATTTTATTATATGGTATCTCTGTGTACTGCATAATATATTTTTAATTTCTACATTAAGATTATATTAAATAAAGCAGAAAATGATGTATTATCGTATGTAAATGTCAGAATGGACTACTCCTCGTTATTAAATCATATGTTCAATGTTCATACATTAAGACTGAGGAACAATAAACGCATCAAACATGCTCCAAATACGGGACAATTCCTTTAATAAAAAATGGCTTTCGAACAAAAACTATACACTTAAAATTAATATATGCTCGACTCAACAATACGTTGAACATTATACTATATAATTAAAATAATTTATGTGTGCGTCACATTTCCGTTCGTCCGCTTGGAAAAATAATGTTGAAAACTTTAAAAGCCTAGATAGATACAGACTTTGGACATACAGTAAAAGTTGCTCATAATTTTAACATAGGCCTATGTTTCATTCTGATCAGAACAAATTTCGGGGATCTGGAGGGAAAATTTGTTTTTTCAATAATAAGCTGATTTTTTTTAATAAAACAAGATCGATTCCCCTTATCTCAGAGTATTTTTTAAGGTATGGGTTGTCGATCCAAAAATTCACCAAAAAATATTAAAAATCCAAAATATGTTTTTTATAATTATTGTACTAACGGAAAAAGGGAGAACGTATAGTAAATATGAATTTTAAAAAAAGGAATTAGGTAAATGAAGGAAGAAGGGGATTAGCGAGTTAATATTAGTATGCATCTTCAATCTTCATTATGATTAAAAAAGGAACGTGGCAAGTTACCAAGGTCAAACATTTGAAAAAATTGCTTTATATTTACCAAAATTAATATTTTCACATGGTCAATTACATGTTGTATTTTCAAGAGTCTCAAAAGAGGGGTGCAAGTTTGATTATATTTGCGTCAAATGTATAGAAGGAGGTTTTACAATAGAAATTTACCTATGATATAGCTATAGTTTATAGTAAATGGATCGTTTAACTTGAAAATTGAACATAAATAAGCTACATAAACAAAAAAAAATCTTTTTAATTTATTTGAGATGGCATGTTCACGCTTCTACATATCTAATCATTTTCTTTCTTTTTCTTCTCTAGTTTCAAGACTACGTCACAGTGGACCCCTCTCCTACTGCACAACTCCATCCTGTCTCCAAGCTGCAGCCTCCATCCTCGCATCTCAAAACGCATCCTACTCCCCATGCTCAGAGTTCTGGCAATACGCATGTGGCTCCTGGCTCTCAACTCATTCCATCCCCGCTTCCAAATCCTACTGGAGCGTTCTGGAGGAAGCCAAGGCAGGGAGTCGAGAGGATAAGTCCCGTCTTATTACCACTTCGAGTCATGAGCCTTCGCAGTTTAATTCCCTTGAGTGGAAAGTCTCCAACTTTTATCATTCCTGCATGAGCCTCAGCTTCATAGAGAGTGATAAAGAAAAACCTCTCCTTAAAATTATCAATTCTCTTGGAGGATGGCATGTCCTTCGATCCTTCAATCTTTACTCATGGGACTCTCGGCGTGTACTAAGAGAGCTCCATTCTGAATTCGCAGTACATGCTCTTTTCCGTATAGGGGTTGTGCCAGACGTGCAGGATCCCGACTATAATATCATTGCTATTTATCCAGACGGTCTCGGTATGTCAGACAAGTCCTACTATCATCGTTTACCGGATGACCCTGCTGTTGTTGCCTATCAAACCTATCTCAAAGATAGCGCTATGCTCTTCGGCGCCTCTAGTCCTGAGGCCCACAAGTTCTCTATTGATATGTTCAACTTTGAGAAACGTATTTCCGAGATCACTCCTAGCGGTGAATATCTAAGTGATCCCCGGAAGATCAATAATAAAATGACTGTCAAGGATCTTCATACCATGAGTATGACGGTGCCATGGCTGGAAATCCTCAAGGCAGCTTTTTCAGATGCTTCTACAACGGAGGAAACGGGGATCATTGTTGTGAGTCCTCAGTATGTCGCTGATATTGCTGTTATTATGTCCACAACTGACCGTGGCTCATTAAATAATTACCTCATGTGGAGGCTAGCGGAGACTTACATGCCTTATTTATCTAAAAACTACAGGGAAGTGGTTGATGTATACCGCAAATCTATTAGTGGGGCTCAGAAACCACTTGAGAGATGGGAGTTTTGTCAAGAAACGACGGATAGATTTTTTGGACATTACTTAAATGCCATCTACTCTCAGCGAGATAACATCCCTGACAGCGTTGTCAAAAAGGTTTTTGATTACATAAAGCACACTGTGGCCAAAACGGTATCTGTCTCAAGTCATTTCGAAGACTATGAGTCCCGGAGAGCCACTGTGGGAAAGCTCAAAAATATGTCAATTCAAATCGGAACTCCAGACTTTTTGAGGGATCGTAAGAATTTGAAAACCCTCTATAAAGACCTTTTAGTTCAAACAAATGACTTCTTTCAAAACATTTTGTATGGTGTATCATTTCTACGAAAGAGACAAGAGGCTCTACTCCTTCATTCCTCCGAGTCAGTGTCCCAACTAGAGAATGAATACTGGTTAGAGTCCCTGAATCAGGAGTCCGAAATAGTGTATGTTCCCTCAAGGAACAAAGTCGTTGTGCCTGAGTTGTTTCTACGATCCCCGTTTGTGGACCCGGGTTATCCAAATTCCATCAATATGGGTGGAATTGGAGTGAGATTAACAGAAGCTGTGATAAATGGAATTATTGGCATTGGCCTATACTTTGACTCCAAGGGACGGTTTGTTGACGAAGAGAATAATAACAACAAGGCCCACAAGTAAGTTGAATCATCTATGTACTATTTAGAGAGGTCCTTAAATTTTGTTTTTCCAAATGTGTATGTGGGGTAGGGGGAGAGGATGATATTCAAAAAATGATCCTCATGATAAAAAATGGACAAACTGTTATAGATTGAGCAAATGTCGTATGGGGCATTCCATGTCAAATGAACGAAAACATGTAAAAAATGTCATCCGACTCCCTTAGATTTTGATGATTTTTGCCACACAAGCTCAAAGTCATGAATAAATTAAGTGTGCCCAATTTCAGCACATAACTCTGAGCCGTTTTTTGACAGAGTTATACCCTATTTATAAGGAACATGTTGCCAAAGTTTCATATTCATCAGAGTTGGGCAAATTTTTTTACTGTTGATCAAGTACTTGCAAGTTTATTTCAAATTTTTTTTAAATCAAATTTGAGCTCATAAGAAATTTAAATCTACCACTACAAAATAGTTAAGCGCCAAATTTCATGGGGGTAACTAACTCTTTGGGATAAAAAAATATACAAGAAAAAGGAGTGTCTGGTAAAAAGACATTAAAGCGACGCTGAAAATTTATGTCTGAGTCTAGGATCTAGAAACCCATCCCCTCCATTGCAATACTCTTTAGATCTTCGTTTGACAATTTTGCCAACCCTACAACCATGATATCAACCCTATCGGGGAAATGAATTAAAGCTATAAATAGAGATAGGACGGGTCTTGGATCCCAAGTATCCGTACAGTTTAAATAAACTTGTATTCTCAGAAAAGATCCAAGACCCTAGCTGGCTTCGAGTACTTCAACTTTTGCGGATCATAAAAAAGATCACACGGATTTTCCAGATCTTAAAAACCTCAATATATTGATTCATACATCATCCTAGAACTAAAAAACCAAATGTACATTCAATATCAAACGTAGCATCTCTATTCATTTGTATAGGTGCTTGGACCCACATCTACTTAAACAGTTGCATGGCCTGGTTATTCCGCACAGTGTTACCTCAATATCACAAAAATGTATTAAGTTCCCAGCTGTTTCTTCTTCTTTTTGTCCAATCAGTGTTCTGAACATTGATTGATTGGATACGAATTAGTTTTTATGAAGCAGTGAACAATTACACTATGCAACAAAATTCAGATCTTTGGACACCTTCCGACCAAAACCAAAGCTGTTTTTGAAATCAAATGTGAGAATTCGAACAGAAACAACTGAGGCTCTGTTCTGATTTCTTCTTAAATCTGTAAGTTTCATTTGAGGGATGAATCCTCACAACTTGTTGAGTGATATGGTATTCAAACACTTTGATTGATGTGTCCTCGTGGTGTAGGATCTTTAAAAAAGGATGTTTATTTTCTGATCATTTTTCTTGACCAATGTTATGACGGCCACATTTAGTTAATAATATTTCAGTTTTTTTGTTTTGTTTTTAAAAAAAAAAGGTTATACGGTAATTATGAGGGATCGTTTTTGGGGTCGTCTCCTTTATCACTCAATTAGCCTCATTGAATGAAGAAATATTTATCATTTTTCGTTTTTAACACCGCTTATGTGAGTGATGTCGTTTAATAGTGACGACAATTTTTCAATTATGTGATTACTAATAAATTTGAATAAAATGAGCGTTGAATGTATTGTGTTTAATCTTTCTAATATGGTAGTGCATTAAAATTTTACCAGAGATTGGTTTTCTTCACATTTTTTTCTATTAGAATTTTTAATGTTATATTTAATTTAACAAAAAGTGTATACGAAAAATAATTATTTACCACAGTTATCGTTTAATTTGTTTAATTTCAAAGAATGAGCAACGAAAAATGTATGAAAAATATCAATTATTACTCAAGTGGGAAAAAAGGACGTATATAGACTTCCATCAATATTGATCCAACTTTAAGTATATTTATTTAATTTTTTATCAAGAGAAACATTTTTGAACCATGTTCCCCTCTCTAAAACAAATTTAAGGACCCTTTAAACGTTCATTCATCCTTTGATTTTATTGTATATTTTAATCAACTTTCTATATATCTAATTTTGCCCTCTCCATATTTCAGCAAACAAAGTCTTTGGATAGAAATGTCAGCGGAGCGGCTCATGAAGTCTTATTCCAGCAATCGTATCGACACACCAGACTATCTTAAAAAATGTCGTAGTGACACGGTTCTGAGTCTCATTGCACTTCAACAAAGCTTATTTGCTCTCGAAGATATTCTCTCTGTTGAGAAAGGACTTATTTTACCAGCTCTAGAGATGCTCGATCCCCAGTCTTTGTTTTTTCTGGCCTATGGTCAGAGTCTATGTGCCTCAAGGACGTTCAAACGAAGGGACATTGATCGGACTTCTGGACATTCCTTGTTGAATCAAGAAAAATTAAAAGGTGCTCTTCTTCACTTGAACGAATTTAGTCATTTTTATTTTTGTGGTGATAATTCATTATCTTCCTCCTCTTCCAAGTTTGATCGAAGAAAAATCCTTTAAGGAAAACAAATTCAGTCTCTATTCCTCTTTTTCAATTTCAAGAATTAAAAAAATAAAAAAAAGTACTAGGAAGATTGTCCTAGGGAATTCTGTCATCAAAACATTCCTCTCAGGAAAGATGTCACTTGTGGCAAATCGCCGCAATTATACTCTACATATATGTAGTCATTCATCTATAAATCTGCACCATATAAGACTCACCCGTGGGGTGTCTGCTGGGGGTGGGCTGGAGGGACTCTACACCCCCTGCCCAAATTAAGGAATTTTGGCTTTTAACTAGACAATTCAATATTTTCAAAAAAATTAATTTTCTAGGAAAAACTATAGATTTTTGAAATTTTTCTTATAAAAATTTAATATTTGATTTTTTTTTCAAAATATTTTATTTATGAAATATTATTCTTCAATTTTTTTCCCAAAAAGAAATAAACTATTTATGACCTACTTTTGAAATTTTTTTCAAAAATTTTTTATATTTTCAATTTATTCATTCATTGTTTTTCTTAATTCTGGGATTTTTGTTGACAAAAGTTTCTAACTCAGGCCCTCCCCCCTCCAACCAAAATATAATCATGTGGACACCCCTGAGCCCATTTGCAGAAAAATCATTGTACCTAGATAGTGGGAGTCAAGACTGCCATTAAAAAAAAGTATTGGGAAATTATAAGGGGGATTTAGGGTTTCTTAAAGCGGCGGTGGTGGTTTTTAATCTCCCTCGAGACCACAAGTTAATACTGCAAAAATCTGTTGACCTGGAGTAAAGGTGATTCTATGAGGGATTATTTTAAGTAATGGCGGTGGTTTTTAAACTGTTTTGAGGTCCCACAGTTATGCTGCACCAATTTATTGGGCTTGGAGTGCAAGTGGAGAAAATATGAGTGTTATTTCATCGTCACCTACCTGATATCAACACATCCTTACTTGAGCCATCGTCATCTGTTGATGGAATAGATCGGTAGAGGAATAACTATAAATGTTTAATAATCGGAGGTAATTATTCTATCTACTGGTGGCAATTTACCTGCTGGCAATCCTCTGTGTACGAAATAACATATTTGTAACATGACCGGTTTTACATGCACGGGGTCCTTTTTTTCATTTTTGGAAATTGGAACTTAATTTCATATCTTTTTTTTTATTATTATATAAATAACTTTACATATTTTTTTATAAAAAATTATAATCATAACATGTGGTCCCGACCTTAGTCTTATGGGGTATTCGAAAAGGATTGAAAAGTCATCCTATAGAAAACCAGCACTATTCAATTTCGACCATCTACGATCCAATATTTATAAGAATAATAAATAATTTCGAATAGACCTTTATTTTTATAATATCTTCTTTTCTTGTACATAAAAGATACTCTGTTCGTAAACAGAAATACTTAACTAAGAAATGGTCCGAAAAGTACCAGATCTACCAAAGAAAACAATTTTTTTCTCATCAATAAGCAGTGTAAAATTTAAAAACTAAATTTTTTTGATCCATGGTTTTGGAAATAACTTAAATAGGTTCACACTTAGCGCAATAGCGCACAAAATAAAGAAAAGATTATCATGAAATTTGGATATCAGTCTTTGGTACGAACTAAAAATGAGGTGATTTTTTTAAATTAATAAAGCATTGTAATAGAGGACAGTTCAAAATTTGGAAAAGTATTCAGGGACTATTGACACTAGAACGGAATCGATTTTATTTTATTTCCATTATTAAGGGCCGATATAACCCTAGAAAATAATATGGGCCCCTTTGGATTTTTTATTTTTCCAATGGCCTTTTCTAAAAAAAATATATTTTTTGTCAATGATCTTTTTTTTAGATCAAATAAGAAACATCAAATTTGTCTCCTTACATGATCTTGTCTTTTAAAAATAAATTTATATTTTTTCTCAAAAATTGACCTTTTTTATATATTATTAAACAGTATCCATTGTTTTTTCAAATGATCTTTCCTTCTTAAAGAATATGTACTTCTCAGTTAGAATAATCATTAATTTAAGAGATTCGCCGGACTTTGACCTGTGACTACGTGGGGTTGGGGATAATGACTTGTTTTGTAAATTAATTTTTGTTAATGTCACACTTTTGAATTTTTTTTACAGCCCAATTTTCGATAAAAAAAAAAAAAGCTGGCAAATCCGTTGAGTTTATCCTTGAAAAAATAAATTTTAACTTCCAAAAATTATAAAAAAAGTTTTTGACAAATTTGTAGTCTTCGATAAGTTTTTAGGACTGATTGTGTAATCAGGTTTTTTCTTTTCTCAGTCTGACCATTTTAATTGTTCAAAAGTCCAAAGAACTGATGCGTCGGTTCTTTAATAGAATCGTCCTAGCTTTCGTTATAGCTATTTTTCAGGATTGAATAATATAAAAACAAAAAAAGGATAGCTAAAACGTATAATAATTAGTTCTAACCATATACCTCCTACTCTAAATTTCAAGTCTCTCAAGGTGGCATCAAAGATATATGCTGTTATTATACCGTTGGTATAACCAATGCCTTGAAAATCTGTTGTCATACACAGCACTTGGTAGAGTATACATCAAATTGAAAATTCTGGAAAGCCCTATTACATGATGGACTAACCTTGTTTTCATATTAACCTTGAGGGATCATATTTCTTGAAAGAGGTTATGTTGAATAACTAAAGGGACATAATTACATCGTTTCAGCTGTTACTATAAAAGACCAGTCCTAGGACTGACAAATTTAATCTGGATTGTAGTCTTTTTAGACCGATTCTACACTATGAATTTCCCATGAATAAAGAAAAAATCAAACCATTTTGTCAAAGTTTTCATTGATTTAGTCTTTAAAAAAACATCTCCTCCCCCCTTCACAAAAAACTCATAGTAGCGGCTCAAATGCTCTCTTTACCCGAAATCCTACCCCCCCCATAAAACCGGTACTTTGTTTCTATGAAATATAACAAAAATTTGCATTCTCTTATTGTACCACACTTTTGTTGTTCACGCATTATATAATTTATGATTTAGAAGAAGGCTCCCAGCATTGGGCACTGATGATTTGTAAATCCGACAATTCCAATAACTTGGAGTAAAATACATGATAAATATATTTAAACGTTAGATAATATGTACTCTATTGCTAATAATATCCTATTTCGCATTTTTAAAATAAAATAAAAGTTTATTTACATGTTTTTTTCGTTTTGTGTTATTTTTCTCAAATTATGTACCTTTCATATAGTGTGGCTGTCAAAACTATGCATTCATTTTCATATCTATTAGAGCTGGGACAGTACGGTAAACCCACGATTAGGTAATAACTGAGATATACCCCTTGCAGTTCGGTACAATACGGTGTTGTCCATTGAAATCAGAACACTTACTAGTTCAATAATTAATTAAGGTTGAGTGATTGAAATTAATCCATTTACGAATTTTCATTCTTGCACTCCAAGAAGTCAACACCTTCAGCAAGTCCAAAGTGTTGGAGTGAAAAAAGGCCTCAGTCTAAAAGGCTGAACTGGACCCGGAAGAGCTTTAAAAAAACCAGGCCAATCCCTTAAAATTCCATGAGCGCCTATGCAAGAGATTTTGGGGTTTCCCACTAGATTGTCCAGAGAGCTATCGAAAAAGTGGGTGGAAAGAACCTTGTGTGAGTGGAAAAGCCACTTTCGACAACAACAACATCCAGGTATTTGTTCTTTAGCCATGGCAAGATGGTGTACCTAAGCACCTTATATATTGGGTGTGGTAAACCCCTTGGATCTCTTCTCTTGTTTCCGCAAGCCAGCGGTCGTTCTGGTGGTTGTGAAATTGATCCACTGTGAAAATCTTCTTGTCCGAGATAAATTTCAGAATTGACCCGTTTGCCTTGATCCATATAAAGATGATTTTCTTGCACCTCTCGAGCCTCCGGGATTCCATGCCCTTTGTCAAAAAATGATATGGGGTCCTTGTCAAAGAAACTAATCCCAAGTTGTGTTTTATAGTCCCATGATGGTCCTTCGAGCCACAAAGAAGTTGTTGGAGAGGGAATTCATCGACTTAGTGGGATCCTTCTTTATATTCTTCTCCAAACTTAACAAGAACTTCGTATTCCTTTTTAAATTATGGCCTCCACTTCCTGACACCCTGGACAGGTTTTTCCATTTTTTTTATCTTTGCCAACTTAAAAACCAGGCTCCTAGAACACTATGAATGTCTGTAATCTTCATCATCTCAACTACAATATCTAGGAAATCTGAGATGCACTGCCTCTTTCCTTGTTGCTCGCTCATGATTATGAAATTACTACATGTTTAGTAAAGTTGGTTTATGTAAAAAGGACGATGGAAACAGAATATCAAAAAATAATCACTAAACCTTTTTATGTTAATGAGAAAATAAACCTTAATAGTCCACGTTTTGCTACGCTACCCTGTATATATAAATTGTACAAGATCCTGGACTACAATTGGAACACACTTTGACCACATCAATATCTTAAACAAATACATTGCGGCAGTTATTTTGGTTGTATTTAGTAGCATGGAAGGTAGTAGCATATTTATTCCCAACATTACCCCCATTGGCCTCAATCACTGCTCCAATTTTCCTATGGAATGCTCGATAGGCTTTGATGATGTCCGCAAAGGGAAGCATTGTGATTGATGATGCCCTTAAAAGATTTTGTGTTGTTGTGTGATGCTGCACAGTCGTGCCTCTCCAACTTCTATTAGACGTAAAAGTCCAAGGGGTTCAGGTCAGATTGATGGATTTCTTCAGCCTTACCTTGAAGGTAGGAGTTGCCTTCTTCACCTGAGACTGTCCTAGACTTTCTTGGTGATGTAGCCCAAAGCTTTAAGCTTCTTAAAGACACTCCAGACTGTGTTTTTGGGGTACTCAGTGAGTTCAGCGTTAACTTTTGCTTCATGGCTCGCTTAAGGTAAGCTGGTTATTTTACTTTTTTTTCTAAGCTGCTCATTCTCGACAACCGACTCAAAATGAAAACAAACTTAAATTTACCCATATTATTTCCTTCTGTTTGCCATTGTCATTGTGTGCCTGTCTAAACTATGCATTTATTTACATACCTATCTATATAACAGTTGTGGATCAACTTTCATCATTATCCTAAGTCCTTCCCGACTATAATTCTCATATTATTTATCAACCATTTTTAAAATAAAATTACCCCTAAAAATAAATATTAAAATCCTACCTAGTATTTTTATTCGATACTGTATTATAATTTTACTTAGTAATACTATAATAAAAGCCTATTAATATATAATAGCCAAAATTTCTTCATACCAAAAATAGGATGGCCAATTTATATATAGAAAGGGTTGTCCAGATAAATTGGGAAATTCTTTAAAGGCTTATAATGAACGAACTATAGGGGGTTGTACCATACATTTTGTATTATTTGAATGACATACAGTCCCAGAAACTTTGCCAGGCCCAAATGACCTCATACAGATCCAACTTAGCCAAGATACTAGTTCTGGTCTGTTAATTTAAATTTACATTGCCTGTATGGATAGGGTAGCCCAAGGAAGAAATTACTCCATTCCAAAAGAGATTTCTTGTATTATATACTTCAGGGAGTTGTAGTCCCTTAAATAATGAATTATTGTTTTTTTGTTTTTTTTACATTCCTTCAAATTGCCCGGTCGTCCTTGAAGATACCTTCTGTGAAAAAGAGCTGAGACCAGATATGATATTTCTAGTACTTCTGTTTTGGCTTGAAGATAGGATCCCAAACACAAAAAAGATTAATTCAAAAGAGTATTGAAACGGAGGAGATATCTTCTTTCATTGCTGCTGTAAAAAGTGGGCTCTCACCATCAAAAGGCTCAACACACCCACTTTTTTGATAGCTGGGATTGGCCTGGGGTTTTTTTCTTTAACTCCTCCGTATCTAGTTTGGTCTTTTTGACAGAGTCTTTCTTCCTTTCCAACGTTTCGGACTTTCTGACGGTGTAGACAGTGGTACTGGAGACACCAAACTTCTTGCTTGGTGTGCAAGAATGGAAATTCGTCGATCACGTGCAAGTGTCATTTCCTTGACTAGTATGTGCGCTACGTAGCTTATCTTTGTTTTGTTTTGAAACTAATTGTGTATGCTTGACTATATCGAAATATGAATTATTTCAATTACTCAACCTTCACCAATTATTACATTAGTAAGTGTTCAGAAACAAACGGACCAACCGGTATTTCAATGATTTAGTTCATTGTTGAATTGATCTAAAAAGAGAATGAATTTATTAGTAGCCATAGGAAGAAAATGGAAGATAAACTGACGGACAGCAAGAGAGTGAGGAGTCGGTAGAACTTTAAAAGTGTCAAAGTAGATTCATCTTGAGAGTGAAATCCCGAATTTGGATCTGTGGTTCTCATTGAAGAAGTTTGTGCGTGTGGGATTTGAAGTGTCAACTTGAAATGGGTATGTGTTCATACTTCAAGTGACGAATGTATTTGATTCATTGTTCTATCCTTTACATAATATAGGTGTATAAGCTATCAACAGTTTTACATACATACATATATTGTAGGTATACAATTCATATACACAACACATTTATCACAATCTTCAAGTACCTTCTTGAAACATAATAAATACGTATCTGTTCCCATCACAACCATCCTCGACATAACAAAACCCAGGTGAGTTTTCATATATATTCGACGTGTACACTGTAAATAGTTATGTATAGGTCTTATTTAGAACTACAATCCATCTCAATTCTGTTAACTCCGTTACTGTCATAAAGAGGTAATGATGAAAATCCAGTGTGCAATGGGCATTTTAAAAATTAAAACCGAAAAAAAAATTTCAATGGGAGGGGGGAGGCTACAGCCCCTCCAACCCCTTCCCCCGGACCGCCCCTTTTAGTGAATATTATTAATTATTATACACATTTAACTTCTTTTTTTAATCCGTACACCTAATTTTTTTCTCTACAAATATCCCTTCCTTATTCAACTATGGAGCGTAAAAATTTTTCCACTAAATACAACAGGCAAGCTATTATTGATATATACAGAACCAGATTACATTCCTGTGGGCTCATAAAAGAGAGAGAGGAACGTTGAGGATTTGTTGACGAGTTATAATTGCAATTTGGACTCACAGACGAATTGAAGATCGATAGTGAAATAATTCCTGCCAATACTCCTGTATTTTTCCTTCTCACCCTCTCCCTTGTCACTGCTGATTATAGTTGATCTTATCAGACGTTTTGATAGTTAAGTTTCTCTCCTCCAAAATATTCCTCAAATTGTTAGGGCATCATGTTGATTTTTGTTTATAGTAGGCCCAAAAGACACATGATTTTTATCACAAGGTATTCACAAACCCCAAGGTAACTTAGGGAGAAGAGGATCTGGCCTCCAACCACATCTATCCTCGCTAAGGGATGAAACAATTTTAAATTAAAACCACATATGTAAATTTGAATAATATGACAAGATGACATAATTGACTTCATAGGGAACCTAAATTAATAAAATAGAGTTTTATTTTTAAACAAAATCCTATTGAATGAAATATGGAACAATAGTTTAAAAGATTCTACAAGTCTTGCCAAGCAGTCAGTGAAATACATCTGACTGAAAATTCTAGCAACCCCGATTACATGATAGTATTTTTCTATTAACATTAGCATAATACTTGGGAGGGTGGGGATTACAAAAAAACAAAACAACACTTGCTTCTTGGGAGGGCTGAATAATTATGTGAAAAATAATAAGGTAAAAAATTGTAATCAGAAATTCACTGCGATATAACGATCAGGATCGTTTGTAATCAGCAATCCCATCAATTGAATTGCAATCATATTCAAATATACAATTTTTTACAGCTGTAACTAAAATTATATATGTATGTAAATTTACCTTTTAACTTGAGTAAACGATTTATACATCTTTTTCAAAAGTATTTATTTACAACATAAGATTACCTATAAGTAAGAAATACATTAAGAGGAACAGTTTCTCAAAGTTGTTGTCTCTCATCCTCTGAAAAATGGTAATTTTAAGTAAATCTATTACTATAAGCCCTTCTTCCTCTCTTTAGTAATTGCAAGCCACAAATCATATTCATAAATATCGGCCGAAACCAGTTCCTACGACATATATAAGGATGCAGACCAAGTCAAGACAGAGGTTATAAAATTTGAGACGAAAATCAAGACTTGTATTTTTAGTTTCAGACACAGGCCGAGTCTATGTGACCCGATACCAAGACCTAGACTTTGATGTGTCAAGACCAAGACAAGAATCGCCAATTTTTTGCTATTTCTGTTCTGATATAGCAATATAAAGGTCAGAACCGATTGAGATACTACAATCAGCGATATAATATCACAATTGATTGACGATCCAAAAAAAACTCCGATCATAAACCGGAGTATAACCACGTGGTTTATGAATGGTTCATTTTTTAGAGTAGAATATTTATTAAATGAAGGAGGGAATTAAATTAAAACAATTGTTTAATAAATGTCTTAAGGAATTAAAACTTATTATTTGGTTTGTCAGAAGAATAATGAAATCATCATTATTATTATTTTTTTTTTTAATTACTTAAGACTTTCATACGACAATTGTTAAAACTCAATTCCCATTTCATTTCATAAATATGAGCTAATGAAAAATTGTCTTATGTGAGCATTTTTATGCATGAAGAATTCATTTAATTGACTTATAAAGGGTAAAGTGTCGGTCCGAATGTTGAACTGAAGACTACAGTTATGTCCCCCGTTCAATCTCAGTCCAGCACAGTTCAGTTCTGAATATCAGGCCTACCAACGTATGCTGGATTGATCTTATTTAGTGATAAATGTTGTATTTTTTTAATCCGGAGTTAAACTGGTACAAAACCACGGAGGAAGACAACAAAACATCTTTTTTCTGAACAGAGCAAGCTACGACAGTTGAAACGAGCAATGAAGATCCTTAATTTTCTCACGGTCAATAAAAATTCCGGTAAAGTGTTTGCTCTTTTCTGATGAAAAAGTTTTCAGTGATGATGCAACTGTAAATAATCAGACCCCAACATACAGACTTCAGTGGGAAATGTCTTCCGAACAAAAACCCGACCAGAACCATGATCTTGGCGTTGTGGAGTCTGAATTCCCATTTTTGTGGAGATGAAAATGTGTCCCAATGCAGATGCTACCATTGAACTTCGTGATACTCAAGACGGAGTTCCGTGTCCTTGCATCACTAAGACCAAGGCCGCCCTGAAAGACAACTTGTCCGATTTTTGAGACCACAACATGTGGCTTCCCTCCTCTCCAGACGATAACCCCTTGGAATCCTCTATATACATCCGGGAGGAGGAGAGGGTGTTTACTGCCCCTCAAAGTAGTGGCGAGTCTCTAGAGGCTTCCATCAAGAAGGAGTGGACCAAGTTCGAGTCTGACAACATAGTCAAGGTCTGAAAGGGACTTATGCATCGTATTGTTGTATAAGAAGGTAGGGCTCACATATTGAATATAAATTGTGCCGAGCACTTTTTTTAGATAATTTGTTTAAATAAAGATCCTCACAAAATCACAAGAATTTTACTTCTGAAAAATTGAAAAAAAGATTAATGTGTACTACTAGATAAGATCAACCCTTTAAAGTTCTGTCCTTTGTCAGTTCAATCAACGTATTGGTTTGTTTAATCCGTTCTTGTAAAGAAAGTCCTAAGGACTGAAAGGGGACCGGTTCCAAGACTGGTCGAATAAATATGAAGTGACAAAACACTACCTATTGTGAAAATGTAATTTAGAAAACTATTATTTTTGTGATTTTAAAAAACATGATGATAATGGATATATATTATATTAGGTCTTGAAGTTTCATTAAGTCAAATGTGATTAAACTATATCCACAAGACAAAAAATGTTTTGCGTTAAATATAACAATTACTGAAAGCTGTTAAGGCCAATGCCAAAAAAGAGTTCAAAAGGGTTTGGCAGATCGGTTATTTTCATTACTGGGGTCAAAAGTGGCCTCTCCACACTCACAAGGCTCTTTCCACGCCTTTTTTATAGCTCTCTGAACAGTCTGGTATCAAAGCCCCTTAATTTCTTATATTGGTCCTGATTTACTTGAAGGGATGTACCAGGGTTGTTTCCTTTAACTCCTCTGTGTCTAGTTTTGAAATTACAGACGACTGGAGACGCCCAACTCCTTGGAGTACGTGATTGGAAAATCTATCGATTACGTTTAAGTATCAGTTAGTGTTATTAAGTAATAAAATAAACCTTCTAATTTTCGCAATTGCATCTCAAGCACATAAGATTTGTAAATATTTAATAATTCAAGTATCTCATTGTCTCTTTTGTCACTGTAATGAGACGCGGATATTAGAGCACAACTTCAAGAAGTACAAAAGAATAGAAAACCCGGTGGGTAGCGGGGAAATCCATATAAATAATTTATTTTTCCTTCTCGATGATCCACCGAGGTTCGAACCTACACAAGAGAATGATTTCTCCCGAACGTATTGACCATTAAGATTGTTTTTATGTTAACCCATCACATATATGTTATCACAAATGAATTATACACATTTAAGCACATGTAACCGGTTAGCAAAAAAAAAAGATATGTTAAACAAAAGTTAAAATTTGATTATCTGATTTTAAAAAAACATATTAACATTTTTTTTTTTTGGCAAATCCCAAAAGCTGCATCTTATTAGATGCAATGTCTTGGGACGTATGCAAGGGGTGGGCTGGAGGGGATGTAGCTCTACCCAAATTCAGGATTTTTTTCTTTTTACTATATATATATATAATTTTTATCATGATGAAAAAATTAACGCTAAAATAGAGAAAACCTTTAATATTTGAATTTTTTGTTATGAATAGCTATGGATTTTTGAAATTTTTTTCTAAGAATTTAATATATGATACTTAATTTCGATTTTTTTTACCAAAAATTCAATACTATCAATTAAATTTAATTTAGAGTAAATAATTATAGATTTTGGTATGTTTTTTCTAAAAATTTAATTTTCTGTAAATAACTATAACTTTTTGGATTTTTTGCCCAAAAAATTTGGAATTTTATTTTATTTTTGCAAAAAATTGTATTTTTTTTTTTTAATTTTGTGAAAAGCCATTGATTTTTGGAATTTCAAAAAAAAATCCAAATACCAAGTCCCGCTCAAATTATAATCATAGGGACATACCTGAATGACAGTTTCAATACGATGCCTGAAGCTCCTGAGACCCTGACGATTTTTTCCTCAGCGTAGTTGGTCCAGATTTTGAAGATGGTGGACTTCATATGATCCACATTTTGGTATAAAATAGCTTTTGAAATACCCTTGATGGCCCCTTTGGCCATAAATCAGCAAATCATTGGGTGTAGAACTCCTCTTATTGGAGCTCTGGATGCCCCAATATTCTTGGCATGCTGGATATTACAAACAGTCCTCACATTGACCAAAATCCCCTTTGGGCTATATGTAAGTCAAGCAAGTTGAATACACGACACTTTTTTGCCTCCCGTTGACTGAATTGGTGGCCGAATCAATACAAAAAATGAATCAAACAAGGCATATTTATTACACAATCACATGATAAAAAATCAGGTAACATCTAACTCCAAAATACATTATAAATCGATTAAATCAACCAAAAAAAATACAGCTCCCAATACCCTGTATCTGGCTCTCCAACACAAAAAGGAATTACATTTGAATTATTTGACGAACTATAGTAACTTTCTTTCAACAAATGATTCTAATGAACTATTTGAAAACGTCGCAAATTGTACTTACAGGCGGCGAAATCGATAATAAAATATGTGTTTGAAAGTGGTCATATCAATGCCAAATTAAGCTTCTTAAATCCAAAAAAAGATTCTATTAATATTTTATATTATATACCCTGTGGTCTATTAAAATCTGAATATTTTGAATATAAAACTTCAAAAAGATATAGTTTATTACTTAACAATAGAATTTCAACAAAAGATGTGTGTCTGAGCTTTCTTAATCATTAATATAGCCATCCTTAGTGGCAATAATGGGTTTCAGGCAGCGGTGGGAGGTCTGACACACGTTGTGGACTTATTCCTCTATCATGGCGTTCCAGTAATGGTTTATAGTGGCTTTGCGGGCCTCGGTGTTTCGATGACAGACACAGGAGGTCTTCTCCTTCATTTGCACATAAAATTATGTGCTGGAAGAAGCCGGAATCAGGGCTGTGAGGGAGCCAAATAGTCTCTAAAAAGATTTCAAAAGATTTTTGCAACGAAGGAGATGGGGTTCTCTCATTGATCTCTCCACCCACCTTTTTTTATAGCTCTTGGACAGGCGGGAGTGAAACCTCGAGATCTCTTATATGGGCCCTCGTGAACTTGAGGGGATTGGCCTGGGCTGTTGTCTTTAACTCCACCGGTTCCAGTTTGGCCTCCTTGACAGAGTCCTTCTTCCTCTCCAACGTTTCGGATTTGCTGACGGCGTAGACACGCCCAACTGTCTGGAGTGCACGAGTGGAAATTCGTACATCACGTTCAAGTGTCATTTTATAGACTTGTACGTAAGCTAGTTATATCAGGTTCATTTTGTTTTGTTATTAATTACTTATGCTTAAATTGATTGGAATATGAAATGATTTCAATCACTCAACTTTAATTAATTATTGAATTAGTTAATGTTCAGATTTGAATGGATCACCCGGTATACGTGGACTAAAGAATATAAATATTAGGATTGTCTCTTTTTCTTGATTTTTGTTCAAAATTGTTTTTATGTTGATGCGCCATACATTTAATATACATTTATATTACAAAAAAGTCTAAAAGTATTGATACATATTTTTTTCCAATTTTTGTGAAAAAGTTGCTCATTTTGATAGTTTTGCTTATTATAAAAACTTTGTTCGTTATGGAAAATTGAATAAAATATAATCCTTGGTTATGTTCTGTTGAAACTTCATACATATGTATATACAATATAACCTCGTATCACGAGTAATATATTTTAAACTACGATTAGAGTTGCAAAAGGTTGGAACATTTACGGTAAAATTTCAATGAAAACTAAAAATGTGGGAATCTTGATAATTTTTAAATCAGTAGGTCTTTAATTTTAAAATCTACAGAAGACATTTTTGACAATATTTTAGAATTGTTCATACTCAGCTCTAGGATGTTTCACTTCATATATACAAGGGCGTTCACGGCGCAGGATTATATTTTAGGAGGGGCCTTGGTTTTGGGAGTTTTTTTGTTTTTGAACAAATTTCAAAATCAATAGCAATTTCATCCAATGTCTAGCTACAATGTAAAATTTAACTAACAAAAAAAGAAGAACAAGACAAGTAACACTCAATTAAATTGAGGTGCTAACACTTCCTCGATTAGGATGACTAAAAATACAATTGGTTCCCTATCACCAATGTTAATGGTGTCTGTAGGTGTTCTCTAAAAATTGATTTCTCAAAAGTTTCCAAAGTCCGACACCCGGATTCCCTTTTACTATTAAATGTATAGTTAATTGATGTTTTGAGCTATTCATACTTCTCATATATTTTTCCTTCTTGCAAATCAACAAAATCATTTTTATCAAACACAAAAGGATCCTCCCCGAAGCTGATCTGTTACCCTTTTACATTGGTCCAAATAGGAAAGTTCACGTTTTCTCCTCCAATCCTAATTTTAATAAAATTTTCGACACTAACTCCCTTAATATTTTTGTCTTATGACATGAAGTAAACATATCAAATTGGGTGTCAATTTCTCTACATTAAAAAAAAGCAGGTTTTATAGAGATTTCCTTGTAAACTAGTTGAAATTAATTCATATTTCGATATATTAAAGCATAAGCAATTAGTTACAAAACAAAGCAAACCTGAGCAAAGTAAACTTAATCCAGATCCATAATGTGGATATTTGGGGTTAAATCATACTAATATAAAAGGTTGCGTTAACAATACACTATAACTTCCCCCACAATTGTTTTGACAACAAACAATAGTCATCATGGAACAAGCAAGGAGAGACACCATCCTCGAATTGGCTCGTGCGGGACACAAGCCCTCTGCTATCTACAAGCTTCTTAACTGCCCCGAGACCACGGTGTACCGGGTCTTCAATGCCTGGGAGGTTGAGGGGAAGGTCTGCTGCAAGAACCACAACATGAGAAGTGACCGAATCCCACTCCCCGCTTCCTTGACGGTCTCCGGAAGTCATCAAGGCTTCGCTGGGGACTCCCTTGTCCAGGTTGGCCAAGAAACGTGGAAAGAGCAAGCAGCTGGTCTCCAAGGCTGTGAATAAGTACCTCGGATACAGGTCATACCGAATGGCCAAACAACCCATCCTCACGGCATCCATGAAGAGCCATGGAGGAAGAATCATCTTCTTCTCCGACGAGAAGAACTGGACTGTCGACAGAAGCTACAACGTCCAGAATGACAGGTGGGTTGCCAAGGAGAGAGAAGAGGTCCCTGCCGTCTTCACTACAAAGTTCCCGACCTCCATGATGACCCTGGGTGTCCTCTGCAGCACCGGTGAGGTGATGCCTCCTTTCTTCTTCAATCCCAAGGAAAGAAATAACGCGATAAGATACTGCGAAGTCATGGAGGAGTTCATATTCCAACAAGACTCAGCGCCCGCACACATTGCCATGAGGACCACTAACCTCTTCAACTCCCACGACCTGGCCCTCCAACTTACCCGGCCTCAATCCGTGTGATTACTACTGGTATGGGAAGTTGGAGAGGGAGGTGTGCAAGGTCAGCCACAAGAGCATCGCGGCCCTGAAGGGCTCCATTACGAGGGAGTGGAACGCAGTCGATTCCACGGAAGTCATCAGGGCATGCAAATCCTTTAGGGTAGGATGGAGAAGATGGTGGCTGCTGAGGGAGGACATGTTGAGAAATTAATTGTTTAATATCATGTCTAACTTTTTCATTTAAAACAAATACACTCCAAATTCCATTTTTATCAAGCAGGTTGAATTTTAAAATAGTTCCAATTTATCGTGGACACCCTGTAATGTTTACAATATATTCCAAAATCATTTTTATAATGTATTTATCATGTTTCAACTTAAATTATATTTGTTTGATTAAGAAAATTAATGGGAGGTTTTTTATTGAGACTAATAGCTCTATGAAAAATCAATCAAGAAAGTGTAAAAATTCATTAATTTGATTGATGAAAGTTAGAACTTTAATTTTATACTAAATGTAAAAATACCTTTTCAAAAACGCTATTATAAAAAAGGTATATATATATTTATGCATATATACAAAAAGCGTGCGTCTTAGCGTTAAAGTTTTTAAATATTTATTTTTAAAAATTAATGTCAAAGTAATATATGAATTTCGTCAACATAAAAGCAATAATAAACAAAACTCAAGAAAAGTTCAAGTTGATCGCTTTTCTTTCTTTATGTTCATGTTATTTTTGATGATATGGAACATACTTAGCAGATATTTGAACCTCAAATACTTTACATATACCTCTTTACTAAACAAAATCAAAACCCATATTTGTCTTTTAACATGGAAACGTCATTAGTGTATTCATCAGCACCCTAGTCTGAAGTATCTTCTGTATCCACTTTTGTAACCTCCTTTACTCTCTCTGCCCCTTCTACAATCTTGTCCACATCGAGGACCTCCTCCGTTCCGCAAAATGAACCATAGATAAGTAATTAATGGCAGCTAGAACGTAAAATAAGTTCTCGACAAACACTTACTACCGAAAGTGAAACTTGAAACGTAAACACTTGGAAAGAAAAAAGAAATAGCCTACCATTCTCGAATTAGTAATTTAACAAAAACCTTCCTTTTTTTACACATAGCCAACGTCAAGTTGATTTATTTAACAAAGTCTTCTAAAAATAGTGCTTTGCACAACTTTGATTTAATTTCTTAGCCCTCAGCTCTAATAATTTTCTCAAGAAGATGCCTACGTCCCTTGCATACCTTGACTATGTAGTCAGACTCAAGGTTGGCCTACTCCTTCCTGATAGAAGCCTCTAGAGACTGAACACTCTGTTGAGGATTAGTACACACCCTCTTCTCCAGACTGAGACATTGTCTGGATTGTGATGTAGCGGCTGTTCTGCTTATTCACAGTGGCATCATTTGTGAAAAAAATTTCACCCCAAAAGAGCAAAAACTTTGGCCGAATTTTTTATGGGACTGAGAAAGTTTAGAATCTTCTTTGCTCTTTCCAAAAACAAAATTCCAAGATCTAAGACCTCTGACATGTTAGAGGTCTTGAAACTTTTTGGATAAAAAAAAAATTCTGAAAAAATATTCAAATGTTAATTTTTTTTGTGAAAAATTTCAAAAATACTTAGTTACTCAAAGAATATTTTTATTTTATTTTTTTAAATTTAAATATTAATATTTAGACAAAAAAAAATCAAATATTAAAAGTTTCTAGTAAAAAGCAAAAAAAAATTTTTTTTTTTGGGGGGAGAGTCTTTTTTTTTTTTTTTTTTCATAACTTAGAGAAGTAACTAATAGTTAAATACCGGAACTGCAACTTAAACATTATTTCCCAGATAATGATTCCAGAAAAAAACAATTCTCCGATTCTGATTAACCATCCTATTACTAATTTTATGTATCACCTATATTCGAAGTATATGAATGTTTGTTTTTTTAAAGTATAGGATATGAGTACGACTATTTCTCATTAATAAGGCGTACCGGTGCATCGGAATCGGTAAGATTCCCCCCATTTTGAACTATCGGAATTGGTTCAATAATACCGATTTCACCAATACCTTTGCGCAATAATCATTTACATGAATAATATGCTTATTTCTGGAGATAAAATTAAGGTTAAAAATCAATAAATGGCTACACTTAACGACATAGTTCCGAAACATTAAAAAAAAGAAAAGATATGGAGGGAACGTACATAGAAATATTACACAAATTTGCAGTTTTGAACAACAAATTAACTTGAAAGTAACCATTTAAAAATTGCCACCTTTTTAGTTCCCCATACATTTCTATGGTATAATGAGTAGTTCAAAAAGTTTTTAACGGGGGGAGTTGGATTAAAAAGTTCACCCTGAGTCCATTCAAAAACTTTTTCACTTAATATTTCTTTTTGTATGTATGTTTGTTGAATAATAATGTTTATAACAGAACTGGAGTCGAGTCTATATACTCTTTGTCAAGTTCAATTCAACAGTATCCGTCTGGTGCCCATTAAAAAACGAGTCATGATTTGAGTATTGATATTTCAATCTCTTGGGCAAGCATATAAAAATCAGTTACGAACTGGAGACGGTTCAAGACATTTGATCTCATGTGGGCCGAACTAGTAAAATATTAGAAAATAGCCTTTTGTTAATGCTGCATGTTTTATTTTTCTTTTATAGGAGTGAGGCAGTTGAAATTAGATAAGAGGCCAAAGAACGAACTCCCTCATATGAGCCAACCAGAAATGAACTTCTGAGTACGGAGAGTAATTTAATTTTTAAAATTAAAATTTTATTTAATAACAACTAATTATGATTTGAAAAATGAATGTATTTTTTTCCCTATCCGTAATAAATACAAATTTAAACATTAAAAAAAATAAACAACTTTGTCATTTGTTTGGGAAATTCTTATATACATAATAAAGAATCAGAATCCTCCAAAAAGATGCTATTGGAACCGGAATTAGGTGTTGGTATATCCCAATTTTTTAATATGAGTAATCATTGTATAATGTAGGTCGTATCTATGGAGTTATTTAGCATATACGGAAAGAAAAGAAGGATTCAAAATTCGTAATTATTATCAAAACCTTAGAAATTAAGTGTTTTTAATGTTGTTTGTTATTATTGGGAATAGCCTTAAGGGGGAAGGAACATGAAATATGAAGGGAAGCACTAGAAGAAGACAAACCTTACAATGGAGTTAAACCCTCTATTGTGTATCCGAGCATTTGTAGTGTGTCCACAAAAATACAATCTTGAACAAAAATCCAGATAAGGTGAAAACTTCATACTTTCGGAGCCTCCTGGTAAGGTCACCCAACACGTTCAAGAGATTCAGAACATGATAGACGGCCATTCTGATGTAACCAGTATAATCCATTTAGTTTTTTGCACGAGTTAATTCCACAATAGCCACTTTTTGCGTCGCTTCCAAGGTTGCGTTTGATATTTTCGAGTAAAAATGGGGTCCAAATGGTTGCTTAGACTCTCAACCCTTTCATATATGGCCTTAAACTTGACTGCAAGGCACTCACTATTCATATTGATGAATTCAAACTTTGTCAGGATTTATCTGTATACATTGTCCAATACGATGGTCATTTGAAAAGTACGGTCAAAGTCCAAGAGATGACGCTACTGACACCTATCGAGATTATGTTTAGTTAGTAGCATCTCACTGGAAGAATATATGCCAACTTTGAGCCTAATTGGTCTATTTCTTTCTCTTTGCCATTTGTTTGAATCGAGGAAGTGGAGTGATTTTCCAAAATGGCCCAAAAAGAATTTCGTCTGTTGATTAAACATTACTTTATGAGAGCCATGAGACTAAAAAAAAACTTGATAAACATTATGGGGACTCTGCACCTTCGATTAGAGCAGTTTATAAATGGTTTCTAAATTTTCTGAGTGGTCATATGAGCACAAATGAGGCTGAACTTTCTGGACACCCTGTTGAGATTACTACTTTAGAAATCATTAATAAAATCCATATGTTTATGGAAGACAGAAGAGTGAAGGTGCGTGAGATTGCTAGTGCATTGGGAATCTCGAGTTGGAATTCTATTTCCATTAATTTTGCGTCCACAACTGCTGAATTATTAGGGGGGGGGAGTATTTTTGAGGGCCAATTGTAGGCATTTTCTTGCAGTTCGGAATTTAAACAGTGCAATAACGATGAATAATATGCACCTGTAATTGTTTTACCCTATTCCAGATAGTCCATATGGATTATTCCTTGCAAATCCAAAAGAGAGTCACCATAATCTTTCGGGTCGATTCCTTGATTGAAATTAGTTAATTATTGAAATTTGGCAGGGGTTCTTCCAAAAGATACTCATAAGTAACCATAACTTTGATACGCTCAAATACTGCCATCTCTCGAACTTTGCATGGAATTTTCAAACAACCCTCGTAAATTTTAAAGTCAAATTTGAGTCAATTAGAGGCATGTAATCGAAGTTGTGGGATGAGTTAAGATTTGTATCCATAGCTTAGAACAGGGATGGATGTCTAACCCGTCTCTTGGGGGATGCATTACGACTCACTTAATGTTTAAGTACGGCTCACAACTCACTTTCACTTCAAGAAATATTTTTTTTAGAATATTTATAATAATATCATCGAAACACGTAGAACGCCCATATTACGTCCAAACATTGAAAAACATTTCCCAAATTAAGGTATTTTTGAAAAACTATCACTCTGAGAAAAAGTTTTTTTGATGAGGAAACCAAAAAAAATCACCTCAAATTTATTTTTTTTCAAAAAATTAATCATATCAAGCATAAAAACGTCCTGTGGACCCCCTTGAACAGGTCTGTAGATTGACTTTTATTTAATGAAACCATTTTTCATGACATTTTATTTAATTGGCTCTGTGGCCCATTAAAATATTTCAAGTGGGAATGCGGGTCATTATACTAAAAGTTTGGACATCCTTGGCTTAGACCTTTTATTTTGATTTAAGAAACTTATACATGCCCTCATATGGCCCTTTCAAATATATAAAATCTATTAATTTCTCATTATTTTTTTGTAACGATCAATTTTGGCTACATTAAGTGCAATTTAATTATACATTAAAGAGCGCTTTAATGTATAATTGTTCGTTCCAAAATTATAGGCACCGTATTGTTAGAAGTGAATAAAGTTTGTCAAAGAAAGCGGCAGCTGATTTTTCTAATTGGTAATCGGAACATAAATGTTATTTTTGAGAGCTGTTGTCATTATTGTTTAGTTCTTGAAGACAGAACAAAAAGTATAAAGTAATAGCTAATTGCATGTGCTCATGAAAAACTAGGAGGGTTTGCTGGAGAGTGATAGATGTAAGTTTTTGTTGGACTCGGAGTAGAATTGAGGATCGACATTGGACTAATTATTTCCTAAATGTTTTTTTTTCTATTGACAGAGTGGGGTTTGTGTTTACTCATGGTTTCTCACAGCTGATCTAATTAAATGTCATGAAAGTGTGCAAAAGTTTTAGTTATATACTCCACCTTACAGTGAAGGTTCATTCAAAGAAATGGCCTCACAGATTATTTTAATAAAGTACATTTATTTAAATGGACTTATATCGGTTCAAGCAAAGTCTTAGGTCCAAGATATCATGACTTGGACTAATCTTGGAGCATGAGGAAATGGGCTCAAAAGTATGACATAGAAAAAATATGTGCTATGGACATTTAAGGATCTTTATGCTACTTGGATGGAAAAAAGGATGTATTACAATTTGCATGCATCGGAAGAAGTCAATTCGGATGTAAACCGATATTTGTGTGTATATTAAATAACTTATTCTATAGAGTTATATAAAGTTATAGAATATATCCTATATTTCAATTTAAAAAATGTCGTTTTTATTGATTTTTGGTCATTGTAGTTCTTCATATTTATTAAGAATTTAAATATAATAGGCTGGTTAGGTTGCGCAAATATAGATTAAAATAATATTTCGGGAGGAAAATTGAATCATTTATCAGTTTATAATTATCAATTAGTAGATTATTCCGAATAAAAATCATCTATAAGCTTCCCTTAATCCCCTTATATTTAAATTATTAATTATTTAAGTATGAATTTCTAATAAATATTAAAAACTAAGTTGACCAAAAATCAATGAAAAATGACATTTTTTAATTGTATCCATTTTTTTAACTTTGAAATATGCAATCTATACTATAACTTCAGCTAGGATATAAAGTACTTTATTTTGTTTTGTCTATATTTTATTTCGTCATAGAAGGACAAATTTTATTTAAAATACATATTTATTTACATGTTAAATATAAATGTATTTTTTTTTATGTGTTTCTTACGAAGAAGTTGCATTATTATACAATATATGTACATAACCCTTATAGTAACCCGCCAACATAGTTTGGGAGCTCTAGGATACAAATTTTTTTCAAAAAATTAGTTGTTATATTTAGCAAATAGTTGAAAATTAAAACTTTATTTTTCATGACCCTTCAACCACTTCCTCTCTGTGGACAATGAGACGAAGATAAGAAAAATTTTCATTTATTTGTTTCCCCTTGATTTATTTTACTACATTAGATATCGGCTTTATTGGGTCAAGAGGTCTCCTTGCCTCTAAAATATGCATTACATAACTTATTACAATTAGTCAAACAATTGATTCATTTATACATAATTTCTGAGCATTTTCAAGCAACCTTCCTTTGCTTATTTATTAAATATTATATAGGAAAATTATAAGTTAATTAGAATATTATATTAAATTATAATTAAACATCATCAAGAGAGAAAATTTTAAAACAAAATTATTTGATCAAATTATACTGTGCAGGAAAAATTTTCAATGTTCAAAACCAAGACCCTTAATTAATTATTACTTGCTTGTAAATATTGATTTATAAATCATATCAAGTGTCCGAAAACTAGTGATGGGACGAGTAATCGGCATCAGGAAAAAAAAACTTTCATTTGTGATTTTGATTCTTATGGATTGTTGCTTAACTATTCATTCTTTTTCTAAGTTATGAAAAAAAAATTATGAATTATAAGTCTCAAGATACAAAAAAACGACCACACAAATTTGTTTAATGCTCGAAAACTGAGACGAAAAAAAATTGAACTCAAACTAAACGTGAACAAAAGGGTTTCAACACAAGCGGTCGGTGCAGATATGTTTATTGTAGGGGAATAAGTTTTGTAAGAAAGCTTGCCTTTGCAGCATTTGTCGCGGTATTACCCGCATTGGGAAAATTCGCCTTGTAAAAAGCTCTTTGGTCAGAAGAATTGCCTTCCTTTAATAATATTTACATTAAATAAAGGAAGGCGATTTATTGTATCAATTATAATTGATGGAAATCTATAGCAAAATCTTATTTTTAACTATTACTCATATCAAAATCAAGAGGTTCTGTGATTTAAAGTGAATCTTGTTTGGAGAAAATGCCAAAAAAAATATAATTTCCAAGCACTTTAGTCACTCATATGCTTCCAAAATTTAATTTTATATGAAGAATTGTTAAGGTTTGAAGATTATATATGGAAAGTCTTTAAAAATGCATATTCTATTGGTATATTCTATACTTTTATATGTACATATACTTACAAAATTGCAATAGATATGATAACCCACCTTGATTTTTTTATGATTAGGCGCGTTTTGTAGATACTGTTAACCAGATATCTACGTAAATAATTTATTTAATTATTATATTAAACCTTTATATAATTATAAAAATTGTTAAAAGAATAATAAATTATTCTTTTGAGATAATTATCCATTCGACAAGGACTCAGAAATGCATCTCTTTGACCTGGATTGACCCTTCTCCTCTTTTGAAAAAAAAAAAAATCTTTCTTGGAATCGCTTGGGAGTAGTAAAACTACATAAATTCATCCTTTTTGAGCAGGAGATTGATGTTTCTTTTCCATTTAGATCAATTCAATCAGGCTATTTGAGTTTATTTATTATTGTGGTGTTTATGACTGTTTTATCGTTCAATCTTTACTGTATAAAGAGCGTTCATAGAGTTTTGTAGTAGTAGGGAAGACGAGTACAATAATCCCTTATCCCATGCTATAATCACAAATCTAACGCTAAAAATGGAATTTTTTATTACCTATTTTAACAACCAAAGTATCGAAGTCCATGGCAGGATCCTGGGTGAATTAAGAAACAAGTTTATTAACTATCAATAACTAACTGAAAGTTATAGATAATATTATAGTCTATGTGTCCGTCCTCATAATTTATGATGAGCTCCAGATGATACCAGAAGCTCCTGCAGACCTTTTAAATGCACCAGGTGCTCACTGAGGCCCATGCCTTGCTTACCGAATTCTTTAAGACGCAGGTGCCTTTGTAGCGTCTCCTGCAGGCCTCGGACTGCACGTGCGGCAACATTGGATTGTGTACAGGATGAGGTCTGGTCGTCATCATATTTGCCGGGAAAATCCACAAATTTAAATCGGTTAATTGTTGTAATTGGTAGCGATCACCATTAACGGTTTCACCGGATTGTAGAAGGTCATACCATTTGGCACTACACTTGTCCCAGAATATAAACAGCATTGCCTTCTTTCAGAAGGAAATCTGGTCAGTTTAGCCTTGTCGCCATGGTCAACATATGATTATTTTCGTGTTCGATTCTTGAAGTAGAAGCACTTTTCATCGCCAGTTAAGATTTGATACAGAAACGACTTCCTTTTGTGCCGAGGGAGCAGCATTTCACAAGTGGTTTTTCTGTTTTCTTGCTGCCTTTCATTCAGTTCATATGGCACCCATCTACTGATTTTTTTTTAAAAATCAGTGCTTTACCAAGTTTTCCAACGGTCCGACAGTCAACATCCAACTTTATTGCGAGCTGTTCTTGCGTTTGGCCATCAGCTTTATGAAGCAGTGCTTGCAATTCGGAGTCTTCAAACTTCTTCGGTGGGCGGCCGCGCAATTCATTTCTCACGTCAAGATCACCACTTTAGAATTTTTCAAACCACCTGCAGCACTGTACTCTGCTTAGAGCATGCCCACCGTAAGCATCCACAAGTATTTGATGGGATTGAGAACTGTTTTTCTTCAATAAGTAACAGAACGTTAATGATGTTTGCACATCGCAGTTAGACATTTTTACGAGAGAAAGAATTACGTTGTTGAATGAAACTATACAAAAAATGAATTAAATATGGTTGACACATGTCGAAATAAGCATTTAGATTTTTGGACCGGTTTATATTGTCTAACTGGCGACACCTAAGGACCAATACCTGAAAATTTCAACGGCAAATTTTCAAAAAGTAAGCTTTTTTAGATCATGTTACAAAACTTATTCCCCTAAGATAATTGATGTAGTAAATAAAAGATATTCGGGCAAAATCAAAGTTACCTCCCTTCAAAATCATAATTTGTCTGAGTTTAACCAACTCCAGGTAACTGGTCCAAAAACCAAATATTTGTTTGTAAATTTTCCTGTCACCCCTAAACAAATATGTATATTGCTTGTATAATTAGACGCTTAATTAATGCATTAAATATAAAAAGACATTATGAGTGAATGAATGAGTGAATTAGACTCATGTGCAGTAATGGTAGTTTAATTTAATCAATTTATATTTATTTTTGAGAGCAAGGAGAAGAGTTCAATCTGTATTTGATGTCTCTTTAAATCATTTATATTAGATGTGCTATTTATTTGAAAAGCTAAGAACTATTTGGAAAGAGGAGAAGAGCATGAAAGGAGTTTGGTGTGGGAGGATCCATTAGGTTGTACCATAAATATTGAGTCACACACATTATATCTCAGGATTTTCATCAAATTCATAAAAACACATCTAAATTAGAAAATATAATCCCCTCCGGCTGCGATGACATCGTGGCAGTGCTCTCGTAGCTTACTGAGTTGGTCGAACAGCTCGTCTTCGCTCACCCTCTTCATCGCCCGCTGCACAGCAGTAGTGGCTTCCTTATGTCCCAAACTCATCATTCCGAATCAGATTTTTCAACTTCTGGAACAGGAATCGGTCACAGAGGTTCAAATCTAGGCTGTAGGGCTCTGTTTGCCCAGTTCCACGTCCCTTCGGGCCAGAAACTCCCACTATCGAAGTTTCTTGATAATGAAGAGGCCAGGGCAGGGGTCAAGGATGGTACAGACAAGGTCTGTTTGGATCTCATTGACTGTCTTACTGAGCTTGTACTGGATCAATAAGTAGGAGTAAAAATCAAGTGTCTCCATTTGGAGTGGCGAGAGTGGTGATAGATAGAAATGGTGCGATTGTCAACTATATATACGACTAGTGGGACATCACCCAACCTCATATTTAAATCAATTAGAAAATCTCACCTCTTCCCCCCACCTTTAATAGAATTTTAGGTTTGTCTATTTATCTATATTAATAAATAAAAAGTTTGTCTGTATGATTGTGGGGACATATGAAAAAAATATGATATTACTAGAGAGAGCAATTTTTGTAATTACAGCTTGAAAAGTTTTTTTTTCTTTCTTTCTTTTAACCCGTTATCATATCATTATTCGTAAAGAGAGAACATTTAAGTATAAAGTAATAACTAGTGATTTCCTCATGAAAGACAAGAGTAACACTGAGGATTTGTACAGGAGTTATAAATTTAATTCCCTGTTGAGCATGGAGTTAGGATTGTGGATAGACATCGGATAACTTCCAGCCTATATACATGGCTGGCATTATCTAGTGGTACGCTTTTATTAATTTTTCAAGGGTATAACTTAAAGAATCAGTTTTCTGAGGACATTTATTTAAGAAACCCATCTGAAAATAGTACTTGGCACAACTTTTATTCAATATGTGAGGCCTGACATCTTATAATTGCCTCAATACGAGGCATAAACCCTTTGCAACCCTTAATTTTGTTGTCAGACTCCAACTTTGTCCACTGCTTCTTGATGGGAACCACTAGAGACTCCTGTGATTAGTAGCAAAGGCCCTCTCCTCCAAACACGTCTATATAGAGTAGTACAAGAGTTTTGCGTCCAAAGAGGAGGGCAGCTACATGTTGAGGTCCCAAAACTCTGGAAAGATGTCTCTCAGCAATGTCTGGGTCTTAGTGGTCCGATGACACAGAGCTCCAGTTTGAGTGAAAACAAAGTTGTACACAACCTTTGCTCTGGAAAGCAACCAAGAAAAATTTCAATCTATACAGGGCTCATAGTATTTTGTTTCGTGTTGGACAACAGTGGTTCGAGCAATTTTTTCCCCTGCTCAATTCTGCCTTCTATTGGGAACAACTCGGCCGTTTGAAGCTGGTGATTGAACAGAAGTGGCAGGCATTGGTGAATAGGAGACATCACCAAGACAACGACAGGCTGTATACATCTTTGATGAAGTGTCAGAAGCTCCCGAGGATCGATTGGGAAGTTCTTTGCACCCAACCTACAGACCATACCTAGTACCAAGGGATTACTACGTATTCCAGTCTGCGGCCAACACCCTTGGGGTTACAAATTTAGCCTCAAAAGAGGACTGTGAAAATTGGTTGTCCCAGTTTTTTGTCAAATAGGGACAAGGGGTTCTGCGAGAAGGGCATAATGTAGCTGGATTCTCCTTGGCAACAAGTTATCAAACAGAACGGAGCATACTTGGCCTAAATCGGATTATTATAACACTTCTTATAAAGCATCAAAATAAACAGAAAAATAATATATTCGTTTTCCATCAACCTATTACAATCGACGAGGTATCACAAGAAATTGTATTTCAGTCCTTTATTATTACTTTGTTTATTTATCAAAAATAATTAATCATGAAATAGCCGCGACGTATCAAGTGAGATAAGGGAATCGACAGATGAGAACAAAATATATGGGTATTTTTGTGCTAATGAGGTAACAATGGAATATACAGTATGTATGTTCAATATATAAAAAAGTAAATCAAACATAATTATCCTAAAATTTGTGAACCTGTAAATATGTACAGTATTGATTGACCAATAAACGCCTTAAAAGCAGTCTGAAAGGCAGTCATGGATATCAAAATGAAATGCTTGAATTGTTTATTATTTCTCGCATTCAGTTAGAATCAGAGGCGGGAAAAGTTATTACAGCTGCTGCTACAATTAACTTACAGGGTGATCTTATCTAGTGGTACACAGTTTATTATTTTACATTTTTCAAGAGTAAAATTTAGACGAGAGGTTTGTGAGGACATTTATATAACAAAATCTTCTGAAAATAGTGCTTGGCACACTTTTACTCAATATGTGAGTCCTCACCTCAAATAATTGCCTCAATACGATGGCTAAATACCTTGCATACCTTGACTATCTGCTACCTTGAGATCATCAGTGAAATATTTACCCAATTTTTTCTTGGGCTTGAGAAAATTTAGAATCTTCCCTGCTCTTTCCAACCGTCTCAGCTTCTTCTGTTCAGAGATGAGATGTCATGTTGTCCTCGTCCGTTATTTTTCACCAATTTCATTCCAGATTGAAAGTAATGCAATTTGTTCCACTAGATGAGGTCAACCCAGTATTCTATCTTCCTACAAAGCTTTACCAAAATTGATTCGTATGATTTTCCATAACTCTGCTTACAAACATGTTGGCCGGGGGTAATAATTAATCACTTGGAATAAGGCATGAAATTTGTTCACTTATATTAATTTAATATTAATATTAACAACGAAATAGAGTGATTTTATTCTGCTGATCGGAGTTTCTTCTGATCGGATATCAATTGCAATATGGGGATATTATATGACTGATCGCAGTATTGCAATCGGTTCTGATCTTTATATTGCTATATATCAACAATAATAGCAAATAAAAATTTGATACGATCAATTTGTACAAAATTACATATCATGTAATAGTACTGTGTTTCTCAAGACCAGTCTCTGTCTTGAGACTGTTTTTTTATGGATTTGGTCCCGTCTTGGTCTTGACAACACAAAGTATTGGGACTCCCTCAATTTAAAGTAGTTTTTCTAACTGAGGAGACTCCAGAAAAAGCAATACAGTTCCTTCTTGAGGAGACTACCTTATTTGAAGGTAAGCCAGCCAGCCAGCTGTCTCAGTAGAGTAATGTACAGAGAGTAATTTCTTCACCAAACGTCCCAAAAAGATGGATACGGCTAAGCAGGAAGTGGAAAGATGCCTGCTGATGACTCTTCCCAGTAGAGTCAGTAGCGATTATTTGTTCTCTAAGGCCAAACAAATCCTGAGGAGGACTAGCCAGAGGCAGAGAAACGATAGATTGAGAAACTGCTCCGGTTAATGCACAAATAAAGATCTAGAAAGAAATTATTTAATATACAGATATAGTATAATTCGCCGGCAGATTATATTTTAGTTTTTTTCTACATAAATATTATTTATTTATTACAGTAAAATGTTGTAAATAAATACATTTGAAAAGGTGTATAAATCGCTCATTTGAGTTGAAAAGATGTATAAATCCCTCATTTGAGTTAAAAAATTATATATATATTTAAAGAAATTTTATATTTGAATATGATCACACTTCAATTGATCGGATCACTGATAGCAAATGTGCCTGATCGCTACATCGCAACGAATTTCTTATCGCAATCTTTTTCTTGATCGCTCATAAGCCTGATATTATATAATATAAAAAGCAGTTATATGTTCTTTACATAGACGGCGCTTTAAAAATTATTCCTAGCACGGACCATTTTTTTAAAACAACAAACTACTGAATGGTACACCATTTTACGGATTGTAATTCATATTTTTTTAGCATGCTCATAACCTTTTTCCACAACTTAAATAGACGACAAGGCAGCAGGGGCGATTTTATTTTGATTTAGGGGGGCGGGGCTAGGTTTTTTTTTTCATAATGAATGACTTATTTTTCAGAAAAGAATTCCTAAAATTTATTTTTTTTCTTCCACTTTTAAACTTTCTTTTCTTTCTTTTTTGGAAAGAAGTCCTTCAGATTTTTTTTTTACTTCAATGACCTTTTTTTTACAAAAAGAAAATCCAGGAATTCTTTTTCTTAATGACCTTTTTTTTATCATACAAATCGTTAAATAGATTTTTTTTTTTTTTTTTTTTTTTTTTTTTGGGGCTAATTGTTTAAAATTCGTCATAATTTCACTTATAATAGGAGTAAAAGAAGCAGAAAAATCAACAGCTGACCACAAAATAAAATTTCAATGTTTATATTATTGTCGGAATGCCATGATAATAAAGGGTGATTCAAAACGAGCGGTTTTTGGATTGTAGAAATAAAACAAATAAAATATTATATTATGGTCAAAACTTTATTATGAACCGAAAAAACAATCCTTTACAATTATTTCTAGAAAATAATCCCCTTCATATGTTGGCCGCAACTGGCCTTTAAATGGTCCATTCTTTTGCGCCAATTTCCGATGACGTGTTCGAGCATTGTGACCGTAATCTCACGAATAACTCGCTCAATATTTGCTTCCAATGCTTCAATCGTCGCTGGTTTATCCACATATACTTTTGCTTTTACGTATCCCCAAAGAAAAAAGTCCAAAGGTGTGATATCACACGATCTTGGTGGCCAATTCACCGGGCCAAAACGTGAAATTAATTGCTCACCGAAATGATGTCCCAATAAGTCCATTGTTACGCACGCTGTGTGGCAAGTGACACCGTCTTGTTGGAACCAAATATCGTGGAGACCATGTGCTTTAATTTGAGGTACCAAAAAGTCTGTTATCATAGCGCGATAACGTTCTCCGTGTTCTTCACGATCTTCGGCTACAGCCAAAATATTTTCTACACTGCAAGCTGTGCGTGGCCTACCAGACGACGGGACATCCCAGTAAGTTGCTGCCCCTTCAAATTTTTTGATTATACTGCGAATTGTTGATTCTGAAAGTCGATTATGTGGACCATAAGTTGGGCGTAATTTGCGAAAAACTAATTTCACTGAACGCTGATTTTCATAGTACAATTGAACAATTTGTTTACGTTGTTGTAGCGTATATCTTTCCATGAAGAATGGTAAAACAATACTGAGTAAAAATGACGTATGAATTTGACAGAACTCGCCTGCGCCTGTCAAAAAATCCTTACTGGAAAAAACTGCTCGTTTTCAATCACCCTTTATTTAAATATTGTGATTCGTACAATTTCAAAAAAAAAAAAAATTTAAAAATTGCTAGATAAATTTACAAAAATTCCATGCTTTTATTGTTACATTTCTGGAATCTAATTGCTAAGATAGAAGTAGACTCTACTCTCTTATGAGTCTTTACTTTGTTTGGTTGTCTTTCTGGGATAAATATTCATCCCTCTTGGAATACAAAATTCAAGCATCTATTATTTTCCTTCGATCAATTACTGGGCAATGTACCACATCCTGAAATTATTTATTGTTTATTAATAGTAAATAGATCTAGTAATCGTTGTCCTTGACCTCAATTGATTTCAGAGGTGATTATTTTATATAATTAGTACCTAATACGTTTTCATTGCATATATAGATATTTTTTCTATAAAAAAAAAGTAATAAAAAGGTAATTCACGTCATATCTCCTAATATAAAATAATATTATATATTTTAATATCACGTTTTGTACCAATTAAAAAATAATATAATAATAATTTAATTTGAAAAGTTTAAAGCCACTACTGTCCGTGTATGGATCTACTGTTTGTTACCATTCTAGAACCAAATTCCTTAGGAACGAGCCAACTCTACTCTGAATTTTCATCCCGTCGTCCCACGTGGAATACGAAATGATTCGTATATATTCCTTTGCTGCTAACTGTTGGAAAACATAAAGTCAATTTCTTCCGGTCTTCATGATTGAAGAGTGATCTTAGCCAATTTTCAAATTGAAACACATATCAATTTAGAATGTAATATAAATTTTCCGCAATTCTGGTGTTCCAAGCTACATACATATAGGTAAGAAATATCCTCGCTATATAAATAAGCTGATTTGTATGATGTCATATGAAACTGTTAAATGTTTTGATTAGCTAAGTCTCTGATTCCTAAATATGCACAAAATAAAAAACAGGGTTGTTTGATTTAAATTAGCTTGATTTTAATCACTAATTTAAATCGAAAGATTTTTATTTATAAAAATCAATAATTTAAATCCTACTTTTATAATATATACAGGGAGCGGGGATCAGATTGTTGCCTACTTTGAACCTTGATAACTTGAAGACGACATTATCAAATAAAAAACCGGTTACCAGATAGGAAAGCTATTCTCGTCACCTGACGATACGTAGTTCAGTTAGCATCATGCCGTCATCATATGAGGAGATAAAGAGCTATAAGTGGAACGAGAAGCTTTCGAGGTCCGCCGTAGTCATGGCATTGGTTAATAATGGAGGTGAAATCTCCAATTCAACGATTGCTTCAACCTTAGGAGTGAATTTACGGACTGTTCAGCGTATCCGTAAGAAGCTAGAAGACACCTGGGATGTTGATGCCACCGTAAAGAGGCACCCAAGGAGAAGGTGAAGAAGATGGTTGAGGATGACCCTACCAGGTCCATGAAGGCCATGGTGAGGGTGAGGTGTCTGGGCTGCCATGAGAAAACAATAAGGGACTGTGCACCCTGCCATGTGTCCAAAATCTCCATGCAGTGGTTAACCGAGAACTTTTATGATGTCGTAACCAAGGATTTGTGGCCTCCTAACTCTCCCGACCTTAATCCTTTGGACTATTTTGTCTGGGGCTATGTCGAGAGACATACCAACAGACATCCCCATAGCACTAAGGCCAGCCTGATGGACTCCATCAAGGAGGTATTCGGCAACATGGACAATGAGATGGTCAGAAGAGCCTGCGGCTGGTTCAGAGGCCGTTATTGATGCCAACGGTGATTATATCGAATGAATGGCTACTCTATACCTATATGCTCGTCATAGTTTTGATTTTCAATAAAAAAAGTTAAAAAATGTATATTTTGTGTTGTTTTTGTAGAAAAAAAGGTATGACCAATTTATCAACGGAATTTCACGCCATTTGTTCGTAATGTTCAATCTGTTACTAGAATAACCTTCACCAAAATTTGTGATATAACAAAATATGGTATTCCAATAAAACAACACAACTTCCTTAAACATCCAGCGAATTGATTTTTATGAATTACAGAATACAGTACTGTGCAAAAGTTGGTATTTTTAGATACCTACATTTAAAAAAATATTCTAGTTTTTCTTGTAATCTTTTAAATTATTCTTTAACTCTCATAAAACTGAAGAAGTTATACAAATTTATATAAATGGGTGGAAATTCGAGCGATTTTTTCGCTCTTTCAAAGTGGCGAGCGCGCTCTCGCTCAAGTATTCGGAGCGGCGCTTACTAATGCTTTGCACTAGTTAATTAATTAACAATTATATTTTGCGTTTCTGCTCTTAAAATGTGCTTTATAAAAATCGATTTTAATATAAAAAAAATCAACAATCTTTTCATTGAAAATACAACATGTAATACAATTATTTGTACCTTTAGAAGTTTATAATTTATCATATTTTGATATCCATGACGTTTGAAAGATTTTAGAGCTTAGTGTACTCGATCATGACAAATCCTTTAATTCATAGAAATAAAGTAATGTAAAAGCTGGAACAAAGATTTCAAATATTATTATTTTTTTTTTTGAGTTGGCAAACCTATTTAAAGGGAAGCTATTGGCAAAAAAAAAAAACGTGGCAGGATTTTTCAATTACAAATCAATGCTGTCTGGGTGAAAATTATGGTAAGAAATCTAATACTAACATGAATGCATCAAACATTTGAAAAATTTACGAAATTTCTGAAAAGAAATCTACCAAAAAAATAACAAAAAAAGAACAAACAAAAACGCACATGTTTATTTTTTTCTAGTGTATGTAGCTGTTTAAAAAAAAATAATAACACTATCATAGGGTACTGTACATGTGTTTGATATATACACACAAATATAATCAATGCTAATTTGATATTTCAATGAAAACACAACGTATCTATTATTCGAAAAGTTAATTAATATGATGAAACACAGAGGTTCAATATATGATTTAGGAAGTGAGAGACGTCAATTACAATTTTTTATACGTATATTTCATCAATGAAGTGAAGAGGTTGCAATTTGTGTTGGGTGTGGGTCGGAAATCCTAGACCAGTCTGATAATCTTACGATTTTCATTGAACCGAACTAATTCGGTCCTTTAAATATGTTCAGTCTAGATCGGTCTCAAACAAATATTCTGTATAAATGGACTCTATGAATTCATTTTTGATGACTTAATGTTTGTTTCAAAGCTGTTAACATGTGCACAAAACTTCACATTAAATGTTAAAGTGTTGCATAAATCTTATTGTAGATTATTTCTAAACAATATTGACACGTCATTGAACTTATAATTTATGATATATTTATATTGAAAATATTTTTATAGGCTTTCCAGCTTAACAATATAGAATTTAAACAAAAAAAGAAGAAAGAAAAAACCCAAAAAAACAAAACAAACCTTGGCTCAACATTAGTTATTTGAATTCAACACTTTTAGTTATAATATTGTAAATCTTAGAACTGCCCACTTAAAAGTCAGATTTAAAACTGTTAAACTTCACTATAATTTAAAAGATTCAGAAAATAAAAAAAAATATATTTTTTAATATTATTTAGTAAATATAGTCATGTTTTTTTATAAAATTTGCATATAAAAATACTTTTTTTCAAAAAAGGTCATTGCTACACCTCCTAATGTATAGTAATGTCATATAAAGGGGGATTCAAAACGAGCGGTTTTTGGATTGTAGAAATAAAACACATAAAAAACTATATTATGGTCAAAACTTTATTATGAACCGGAAAAAAAATCCTTTACAAGTATTTCTAGAAAATAATTATCTTCATATGTTGGCTGCAACTGGCCTTTAAATGGTCCATTCTTTCGCCCCAATTTTGGATGACACGTTCGAGCATTGTGACTGGAATCTCACGAATAATTCGCTCAATATTTTCTTCCAATGCTTCAATCGTCGCTGGTTTATCCACATAGAATTTTGCCAAACGTGTGATATCACACGATCTTGGTGGCCAATTCACCGGGCCAAAACGTGAAATTAATTGCTCACCAAAATGATGGCCCAATAAGTCCATTGTTACGCACGCTTTGTGGCAAGTTTGTTGGAACCAAATTTATGTGGAGACCATGTGTTTCAATTTTTTGTTGCATACGACAAGCCAAGTTGTTGAAAGCGGTGGCGAATCGATTCTTCACGATCTTCGGCTACGCCCGCAATATTTTCTACGCTGTGTGCTGTACGTGGCCTACCAGACGACGGGGCATCCCAGCAAGTTGCTGCCACTTCAAATTTTTCGATTATTCTGCGAATTGTGGATTCTTAAGGTCGATTATGTGGACCATAAGTTGGGCGTAATTTGTGAAAAATTTCTTTCACAGAACGCTGATTTTCATAGTACAATTGAACAATTTGTTTACGTTGTTGTAGCGTATATCTTTCCATGAAGAATTGTAAAACAATACTGAGTAAAAATGACGTATGAATTTGACAGAACTCGCGCGCGCCAGTCAAAAATCCCTACAGAAAAAAACCGCTTGTTTTAAATCACCCTTAAAAACCTTATATTTAGTGATTAAATGAAGTCGAATCTGTTTTCTTTAACCCTACATAGTATGAAAATAATTTATGTGTGTGTGATGCTTATATAATCAATAATTACTTATTAAATAGGAATTAAGGGTAAACAAAGATGTTCAAGATAAATCTAAAGGGCTAAGAGTGGACAGTCGAGGCAAGGAAGGTAGGATATAGTAGTTCTCAATTCTGATTGGTTTAAAAATAGAAGCTGCTATATGTTCCTCCAGGCATGCAGCCAGTTTGAACAGACCGTCTCCTTCCCATTGAAAAGAGAAGAATAAGGGTGACTATGTCACAACAATAGCACAATATTATAGGTCGGTGCTAGGAACATAGTCTTCCTTGTCTTTTAATTGGTTTCTTTATTTTTCCCTTAATGGCTCTTTTCCGAGAGCCCTTTAGGTTAATCTAAAGAACTCAAGTACGGCGTTATCTCCCAACAAAAAATACCCTTTGTGTTTTGTTGTCAGGTGTTGTTGATCCCCTCGTCTCCCTTGATACGTCATGGCTATTTCATAGTTTATTCTTTTGATAAATACACTGAGTAATAATTTGTTCTATACTTATGCTCAGTTTCTAAAAGAACAGGAATACAATTTCTAGTTGATCCCTCGTCATTTATATATTTGCCAATTTATTAGTTTTATGACGAAATTTTGGCTAATTCTTCATAGAAATAATAGGATAATAACTACTCCTAACTACTCTTTTAATCAAATATTACTTAGCAATATTATAATGCAATATCGAATTTTATTAGAAATAATATGACAGTGATAGTCTGGGAGTATATAAGATATAAATAGTGGTTGACAAGTCTGATTTATTACGGCTATCTGACAGATAATTTTGTGCCTTTCTTCTGTTTCTTTTCAGAGGGAAGGTTGCGTGATACAATAAAAATAACGACTTGCAAGAGAAGGAGTGGACACTCAGGAGAAGAAGAGCATGTTGTTTCCTTCTCTTTTCTGATTGGCTTAAAATTACTACCTTAAAATCTTTTTTAAAGGTCTTGAAAGAGGGAATTTATGTACTAATTGTAGGCTCCATTCAATTGTTTATCATAATTAGCGGATACTTATTAATTACAATATATTTTTCATAATGGTAACGTGTAGTGCAGTGAATTGTAATAATAGATCAACTTCGAGTTAAGAGTCTCCAGGCTTATCCCCCATGAAAATGTTTAATTTTCCAAAATCAATCCATCGAAGGAAGTTGTGGATCAATGACATCATACGTGCGAATGGGTATCCCGCCAAAGACTCAAGAGTTTGCTTAGTAATATAGTCAACTATCTTTTACTATGTGAGGGATGTGAAAATTAAATTAATGAATTGTTTTATAAGGATGTCACTGGACTGCATATTCAATACTTAAATTATTCGATTGAGGCTCTCTTTGAAGAATCAATGTTTCTGCGGAAGTCTCCCGAAGAACACTTAGCGTTTAGTACATAATGCAATTCTTATTTGTTTGAACATTCGAAGATAAAAAATAAACGAAAGCTCCCGTTTAACCGAAACAAAAAAAAGTGGAAGTATACATGCAAATGTGCAACGCATGTCTTGATTATTGGTCACATGTAATTATTTAAATGTATTATTTCCTAATAATAGTATTTAAGTTTATCGTGGTTCTTTTTTAACTTCCTATTTTTTTTTTTTTTAAATTGAATTGAATTCTTTCTTAAAAATATCAACAAGCATTTTAAATCATGAGAGAATATCAGTTGGTACAATAGCTGTAGAGAAAGACCTTATTTGTTCACTTTTCAAGTGTGAACTTTCAAAAAGAGGTGCCCGGACTCATGGAAGGAAAATCTAGTTGATTGAGTTGATCGGAATGATGATTTTGTCACCTCATCCGTCCATATTTTAGAAGAAAATCCCATTCCATTCTGGCAAAACTCCTAGGAATTCAAGAGAATTGTTAATTATAATTGATTAGACATGCCCCGTTTGACAAATGCTCATATTCGGCACTATGTCGTCATTCGTAAGGTGGGAAGTAGAACTCAGAGCCCAGATCTAGATTCAATCTGCAACGGCGTCAAGTTATGTAGCTCAGTAATGGTTATTAGCTTTTTCGAACTTGATGTTGATGCTCTTCATGGTAATCGTAGGAGCCGAAATGAAGAGAGTTTTTTACAATATAAAGCTTGTTGTGGGACAATCAGGTGATATTTTTTTGGGAAACTTTGTCTCTAATGGAACTGTTGACGTACTCAAGTCTTGTATAGTAACTTTTTTTTTTTAATTATAATTTATTTTGGTACAATTTTAACAAGCTAACAAAATAAAAACATTAATAACCTGAAGAATAGTCAGTGATCCTTAATAAATACATGGCGATAAAAAAAAATCATATAAAAACAACCAAATAGGAAACTAGAAGCTTAATATATATATTAAAAGTATGGAGTAAAAATCTAATATAGTCTTTGACAATGTTTTCCAACGGAATATTTGTGGCTCATTGCTTTAAGTGAACAAAGGTAATGTTGCACTTTCGTTATAACGGCATATGATGAAGTCGTCCCTCAGAATTTTTCCTCCAAATGATGGTTCCAACTCATTTGTAACGACGTTAAAAGCTACCCAGAGAGCTTTGCAGTCATATAAGATGTGAGATGTCTTGTACAGTAAAAGTTCATATTCAAATCCGATCTTTTATGCCATTTATCTCTCCTAAGGACCGATACATCAGTCCTTCAGTCGTAGATATCTTTTATCTATTTTTCCCTCACATTCATGGCCATGTTTATAGCTATTTTTCCCTCACATTCATATCTAATATTGAATAACATAATAACGAAGAAAATCTATATATAAAAAGCGAATGTCTGTGTGTGTGTAATGGCAATGTATGTGCTTGTCCGGGAATCATGCCCAAACAAATTAATGAATTTTCCCGAAATTTTTCATGTAGGTTTCTAAGGTTCAAGAAATTATTCTAGTAAACATTTTGTTAGCCTTCAAGGCCATGGCGGCCTTAAAATAACATTACTCAAAAAACGAACTTTTTTACTAATTAACGACTATTTCATATCAAACAAAAATATTATGAAAGATGAGTCAACGATATTTTATCTTAAATATTTTTTTCCCGAAACCTCATAATCTTAGAAGACTTCATAATTAATATTAATTTCTTAATGTTCCGGGCAACGCTGTGCAAAACCTTCTCTTGTAATATATTATGCCTATAGTGGAGAATAATAAGTTCTCGCTACACATCTTTTATTTTAAACTTTAGATATCTTATTTCTTGCTGAAAGAAGCTATGTTGATCAGCTGAAAGGACACAGTAACCATGTCGTTATAATATGTAGTCTTGCATTAAATTTTGAGCGGGCAAGGTAACACACAACCTAAAAAACGGATAACCGATAATAACATTGGGACAAATTGAGATATATAATTTGATTTTAGGCTGGGGTTTTGCACTCTATTGAGTGCCCATTCTATTTTCTCTAAATTTTTTAATCAAAGGTAGTGAAATACAATGAAGCTAATGACTCGAATCTCGAAGTGTTAAATGTCTGATTCATAAAAAGTATTCAATGGGCCGTACACAGAAAATACACATATCATTGATGATCCTTAACGCTCCCTAATGGAGAAAGATTGAGCTAGAATGGGTACTCGATAGACCACAAACCTCCGCCCATTTTTTGAAATATATTTATTTCTTCTACATACATGTTAAAAGTCAAATTGTACGATGTTGAATTTAATTAAATTTAATATCTATGGAATTCATACTTTAATATAAGTTCTATTATATGTACAGTGTGACCCATAAGTCTTAGGACAACTTCAATAGCCAAGAAAGTACATTGCAATTAGCTTGAAATTTCTTCCAAAATAAATACATGTTCATTTTACATGACCACTATTTGAAGTAACTACAGCTCTTAGAAACTTCAAAACTGTTTTACACACTACAAGGATGGTCTCCTCCGACAAATTGTCCCATCCAGACACTATGGCACATGTCAAGCCGTCGACACTGATGTAGAAAGTGATACTAAACTCACTCATCAGAATAGACTATACGGAGAAGTCCATTACGTTGAGGTCTGGAGAAGAAGGGGGACACATGTCCTTGCTTCAAAAGTGCTCGAAGATGGTTCGGCAATACTCTTGCACAGACTTTGTAGTATATTAAGGCGCTTCTTCTTGCTGAAAGCAGTAAGACCCCTCCCAGTGCTGTTCCTGGATCCAGGGAAGTACTTGGGAGTGTAACATGTCCAAATAGAAAAAAGTTCATTGACCTTCACACTATTGGGGATGAAAATCAAGGGCGTCTTGATCCTGCCGGAAGTGACACCAACACAAACCATCACCAATACCGGATTTTGGCCTATGAATACGTTGCACTTGTCCTCCATGCTCTGGCCAAGCACTTGGTCTTTGTGGCTGTTGTAAGCCAACTCCACGATGAAGAACTTCTTTCTAGTCCAAATGATTCAAACGTGCGTACAAGAATAGAGTACTTTCAGTTGGACCTTGATGTTGGGTCAGCCACTTGGCTATTGTGTCCTTGCTGAAAAGCTACCGCTTTTAAAGACGATACGGCTTCATCTTCAAGTCCTCCCTGACCACCCTACATATGGTTTTTCGACACAAACTGTGGTGTTCCTTACTAAATTCATCGCCAGGCCAGGGGGTAGGAAAATCAGAACGTTGGGAACAAAGAATGAGGTTGGAATTGAGATTAAACAAAAGGGGTAATATATTCTATATCAAGATATAATAGACACAAGGACTGGCAACATGCTCGTGGAGATTCACATACTGAAATTGCATATGTAAAATGAAATAATAAGGAAGATAAGGTACACATAATCAAATAAATAAAAGAGTAGATTTATATTGAGGGGTCAAGCGGGTTGAGTGCGCAGTTACTACACACGCCAGCATATATGTACAGGAGGTATTACATTAGGGGCGTCACAGCCTATTTTAAGCCCGACAATACATTTACCGGGTGATTCAAAAAACAAGTATATGTTCAAATTACAAAAAAAATAATTTACCTATTTAAGTATGATCAGTTTTATTGTTGATAAAATCAAAAAAATAATAAGGTTATTATCGTTTACACATTTTTCATACAACACTAAACCACTCAACTAACAGATATCAAGATGCAACTGCTCGCGAGCCTCATTTTGTTTCGCGAATTAGTTATTAGCTACTCCACCTTATTAGCCTCAATAAAATTAGTTATTTCACGTTCAATGTTCAAAATTGCAACTGTTGTGAGACGATTTTCATTAAATCGGTACCTCGTAGTATGATTTTTCTACAACGAAGGGCTTAGAATGATCGTTTTCATGAATAGGAAGCTGCTGAATGAGGCAAGAATATTCCTGCTGCCTTGAACGAAGGAAGAATATTTCCGATCCCATCATCATGTATCGAAAAAAATAATTCAAATATTAGATAAAATTTTAAAAAATCCCAAATCCATAGTTTTTCCCAAAGAAATTCATTTTTTGGAAGAAAATTTATGAAAAATCAACAGGTCTTCAAAAAAATTAATTTTTTGCAATAATTCAAATATTTAATTTTTTTTAAAATTACAATGTCCATAGTTATTCCCAAAAAATAGCATTTTTTGCAAAAATAAAAATCCACAGGTCTTCACCAAAAATTTAATTTTTTTTTGGCAATAAAATTGAAAAATTTAATTTTTTGGGAAACAAATTGGAAAAATTTAATTTTTCCCTAAAAAGTGAAAGAAACAATTTCTTGGATATTTGGGGAGGGCTACATCCCCGCCTGTCGACGCCCCTGAATTAATGTTCTGAACGTTGATTGGTTAAATTCGAATTAACTTCGAACAAATTGCTGTGAACATTTGCCAAAAAGGATTTAATAATAATTGCATAGTTAAGCTCCTTGTTACCTTTATTGCAGGGCAGAAACTTTCCTCCTAAAAGAAACAAAATAAAGGACTTAAATTATCTGATAATTAGCCAAATCGGTCGTCCATCATACCAACTGTTATTTATATCTTAAGCACTCTCAGACCATCATTGTCATATTATTTATCTATAATCCGATACAATATTTTAATATTGCCTTGTAATGTATTCTTAAAGCGTGGTTATACATTTATATATGAGAGTCAAAATGTATTCATGGAAGAAATAAAATGATATTAGCTATGTTACAAAATGCCAATTTATCAAGGTACTGTATAATCAAGGTGTGTCGCTCACAACTTTTATTGACAGAAGTAAGAATCCCATTTTTGACGTCCTTTATATAATGAAGATAAATTCTTAATCTTTCACCCACTCTATTTTTTTCCAATCGGTTGCTTTGTTTAATTACATCATTTGCTAAAAGAGAAGTCATCTTTAAAATCACAAATAAAGTGTAATGGATCAAATAAAAATTATAATGGATTTTAAAACATTTATTTATCTAATATTTTGTACAGTTTTTAATCAATTTGTTAATGCGAGACTTATAAATTTTAACGCGGTATTGGCCCTTTAAGTTTTCCTTTATTTCTACTTAAAATGAAAGTAATTTGTCTTAATTTTTAACATTTCTCTTTTCTCTATTTAAATGATTATCAATCTGGAGAGCGTGATATTCATATACTCAAATTTCATATGATGTTTTACTTAATTATCATATTTATTAGATCACAGATTTTGGTGTAGGTTATAAAATAAACAGTACGAAAAAAGGGCTAGAATTTCGACAATAAATTGGTCATAACTTCCTTCATATTGAAGCTTGAGACATGATTTTTGTATCAAAATGGATATTGTATCATTATCTATTAGATAAAACAGGCTAAAAAGGAAAAAAGTTCAATTTTTTTTTTTCCCGTTACATACCTATAAACATACAACGCCTACTAGGCATCAACAATAAAAGGGATTTCTGTCCTTTTGTAAACGTGTCATAAGTAAAATATAACTTATTACTACCTTTATTTACCGAAAAAATAAATTATGAAATAGCCATCACGTATCATGTGAGACAAGGAAATAGACCGTTCACAACAAAATCCATAGGGTATTTTTGTGTTAGCAAGATAACGCCGTCTGATAAGAATTGGTTAACTAATAGTGTTGAGACTCGGTCCAACACCGATTTTTTTTTTTTTATTCCAGTTCGGTCTTAAGTAATTTTTTCTAGACCGATTGGTACAAATTTTTTTCGGTCTTACTTTATAAACCGATTTTTCGGTCTTATATATTATAAGAGACCATTTTTTTCCAAGATCAACTGTCATTCATTTTTTTGAAAAAAAAATTAAAAAGGACAAAATAAGTTCTAGAACAATTACTGTATACATATAAGAGACGGCGGGATGCAAATTGATCGGAGCTATATCTGTTTAAACATCGTATAACATCATTGTACTTGAAAAAAACATATGATATCATGTTATAAACAATTTATCTGTAAAATCTGTCTAGACCGATTTTTTTGTGAAATTTTCTTCCTGTGGACCGATTTATGCCAAATTTGTATATGAGACCGGACCAGACCAAGCTTTGTGCTGCACCGAACTAATTTGGTCCAACAAAAAATATAACAGTCTTTGACCGGTATAGGATTTCTAGACCGAAACCCAACACTACTAACTAACAACTGTCTTTGGGCCTTTTTTTTGTTTCTTTTAAGAAGAAAGGTTGCGATATACAATAAAGGTAACGATTTGATATTTGTACAGTACACTAATTTACAGCAAGTACATATATTTTTTAAGAATTCGTCAATTTATACATTCAAATGTTATGCAGAATAAAATGTCGCCTAATTTTCTCGTTATCTTTTCTTTTTTTTTCCTTTTTTTTAGAGAGAAAAAAAATAAGTTTTTTTATGTATGTATGTATATTTGGATAAAGAGATTTTTTGTCCTTTTTTTTCTTGAATGAAGATGATTTTCTTTCCTTACTATAAGAATTGTAATTAATTCTATTAATATTTTTTAATAGTTAAGAAAATGTATATTATAAGAGACACAAAAATAAAGACTCCCTTTTCTTCTTTTTCAAGAAGGAACTGCTTATTTTTTTATTATATCCATCGGCTTATAGAGGAAACATGGTTGTGAAATAATAATTATGTATTTTAATATACTACTAATATTATATAATAGTTACATAAATATTAAAAGAATGAGGGAAACAGATATAAATAATAAAATTAATGTTTAGACTTAGGATTTGTGTGTGATCGCTCAATCTCTCAAAAAATTGCTAACTTTGACTAGTTTTTCTGCTTGTTTTAATATGGAAATTGCCCATTTACTAAACTGGTATGAAATGAATAGATCTATTATTTTGGGTTCTAATTAGATTACACTACAGATTTTGATTACATTATTCGAGGAAATATCCATCTAAAAAAATCCTCCTTCATTAAGCTCTCTTTTTGTAAGGAAAATGTTGGACGTATAATCAGTGGAAGCGGTGATGCGACGCCTTCATTAAACAAGACTTCTGAAGATCACACCAACTACTAATCTGGACTTTGAACAGTCTTTTATAACGTTTAAAACTACCAAAATTGATTGAAGGCAAAAATTAAGGGAAGAAAATCTTTCTAAAATCTTGATTTATCAATATAACAGCAAAATTTATGAATTAAGTATGATTAATACATATAAAAAAACCTGAATGCTTTAAATCAACCTTATCAAATTGAATTTTTATTTAAATACAATTTTTTTTATATTTTGGGTTCTCTTTTTTCAAAATTATAGTACATTTTTCCCCCTCATTTTGGTGGAAAAATCGCTCATATATCCTTCGTCTAGTAATGTTCTTTTTGGAATGAAAAAAACATATAAAATTACCCAGTGATGTTGGACTTCATTCTGCAAATCCTATACCCGTGTGAAACAGTTATCTTTTTGTAGTGGACCAAACTCATCCTGTCTTTAATAAAAGTTTGTTTTGCACAAGTATCAATGGAAAATATTGGTTTATATCATTTATCTATACCTTTATTGTATACCGCAGCCTTTCTTTCAAAAAGAAACAGAAAAAAGTCCAGAAATTATCTGGTAGTTAGCCAAATAAGTCAATCATACCAACTGCTATATAGAATTGATAGAAATCGTATGTATAATGGATTTTTTTTTAATGAACAACATGGTAAACCTGACAATTTGAAAAAAAGTTATGGAGGAGATCAGCTACGATCAGAAATGACAAGGGAGGAGGGTAAGAAGGAAATAAATAAGGGCATTGGCAGGATGTCAATCCCCAATTCTACTCTGAGTCCAACCAGGACTGACAATTATAACTCCCCCACAAATCCTCAGGGTTACTCTCCGTCATTTATGGGCACACAAGAATGTTCAATCAGGGGTTTGAATATAATTGAAGGTAGTCTGTAAGGAAGTTCACTACTCAGGAAATAAATAATAATGACAACCGCTAAGGAATAGAAAATTAATTCTTTAGATTATCAAATTCAAAAAAAAAAGCGCCAGAAAAAAAAAATCTTACATCACTAATTATTGGCATATTACAATTTTTTAAATGTATTACATATTTATACGATTATATTTCATGATATTAAAATTCTACATAGTATTTTATTTGAAACTGTAGTATAATTCATATTATTGTTTAGTAATATTTAGTTTAAGTAGCTTACCTATACATTTGAATTTGTTTAAAATAGCCAAAATTTCGTCATGTAAATAACAAAATGGCTAATATATTCATATACATATATACGAGGAGTAGTGCCCTCTTTTGAGTCTTTTTGTTTATTGGTACGATCCTCCGATTTCTTGACACCTACCTAAAATTGAAGAATATAATAACTAAAAAAATAATGAATGATAGACAGAGAGTATAATAATACGTTCTAGTCACACACTTCCTACTTTTAACTTCAAGCCTCTTGTCTCTTTCATGGAGCTTATGAATTATGATTTATCAAGAAACTTGAGCAACTCAAATGACGTAGTTAGTAGTAACTAAAGGACTTTTAAAACAATTCAATCTAAAACATAGGGAAGAATATGTTCCTAAGGTAGTCGTCCTTATTCATCTCCCTTCACTAGGTGAAGACTGACTCCTTCACTCCCATTCCCGACTGGCTGCGTGCCTAGCTGGAGGAACATGTAGCAGCTTCTAATTTTAAGCCAATCAGAATTGAGAACTGCTTAACCCTACCTTCCTTGCCTTGAGTGTCCATTCTTTGGCTAGAGTCCTTTAGTATTAACTAAGTAATTTCAGCTGTTATAGCTTCCATAAAGCAGTATTTTTAGCTTTTTAGACCGATACAACACTAACGACGAGGGATCCAGAAGAAATAGTACTTATGTCCTTTTAGAAACACCATCGCTCTCATATTAGTTCTTCATCGTTTTTAAAATGAATTACACCTTATTAAATTCTACATAGTATTTCATTCAATAGAGTATAATAATATTGCTTGGTTAGATACTTCAAGTATGAAGTAATCACTAGTCGTGTGCTCATATTAAACTTGAAGTATTCATTTATGCTTGTGTATGACAGCCAAAATATAAATAATAAATGCCCAATATAGATATATACTACATAAACGATGGGAGATCAACAAAAAATTGTATAACTGTCCTTTTGAAAATGGAGCATAACTATAGAACAACTTATTAATTTGTGAATTAATCAAAAAGAATAATAAATTATAAAATAGCCATGTCGTATCAAGTATTTTTGTTTTGGTGAGGTGACGCCGTGAGATCAGTCCGAATGGAAGATTTAGTCTGGATAGGTCTCATTTAAAATTATTTCTAGACCAATTCCATAAATGAATTGTTGAACATCAGCAAAATAGTATCATTATATGAAGTTAAATACCCGCATATCCCCCCATTCCACTTACACATATCTTGTCCCATCCACCTAGCCGTAGACCCCCAGCATGTGTTGCATGCATAGAGATAAAATACATAGCGTGTTAATGTGAATAAGTAGTTGAAGTTGTTAAAGAAGAAGAAATAGTTGGCCAAACATTGGAATTGTAGTAGTTATGTTAAAACATAGATGGCGCTTCAAATAATTCCATTTCTTTGACTTTAAGTGTTTATCCTACATATTTAGTATTAAAAAAATTTATGTGTGTGTGTGTAATGTACGTCCTGCTTAGAAACACAATGATAAAAAAGCATTTATTTCAAAAACAGAGACATATACACGTAAGTAGACAGTAATAAAAGTTGTTCAGAATTCGGAGTTACGTACATAGGGCTTTGTTTCATTATGATCATATCAGATTCCTAAGCTCTGGAGGTCAAGTTTGTTTTTTCGCTAATAAGTTGATTTTTTTAATAAACTAAGATCGATTCCTCTTGTCTCATAGTTTTTTTTAAGGTATGGTTTGTCGATTCGAAAATGCTCTAAAAATCCAAAATCCAAAAAATGAATTATTTTACTAACGGAAAAAGGGAGAACGTATAGTAAATATGAATTTTAAAAAAAGGAATTAGGTAAATGAAGGAAGAAGGGGATTAGCGAGTTAATATTAGTATGCATCTTCAATCTTTATTATGGTTGAAAAAGGAACATGGCAAGTTAGCAATGGCAATGACAATAAATAAATCCCAAGGTCAAACATTTGAAAAAATTGCTTTATATTTACCAAAATTAGTATTTTCACATGGTCAATTACATGTTGCATTTTCAAGATTGTCAAAAGGGGGGACACGTTTGATTATATTTGCGTCAAATGAACAGAAAACAGCAAAAAACGTCGTATACAAGGAGGTTTTACAATAGAAATTTACCTATCATATAATTATAGTAGATCGTTTTAGCTTAGAATTTTAATATAAATAAGCTAAATAATCAATAAAAATCTTTTTAATTTTTCATTGGCTATCTTTAAGATAGCGTTTTCGCACTAATTTAAATAAAATATTTTTATTTGTTTTTCAAAATATTAATGATGGATTTGGGAGATTATTTTGAAAAAATAATTATTGATTCTTAAATTGAATAAGGTTCGTGAGTATCCTCGTAACTTTGGTCCCTTGAATCTTCTCACAGTCACGTTTTCCCAAAAGATATAATTTTATGGTTATATAAAATTTTGAAATAGATTTAATTAGCCAACATGATCATTAATAGAATAAAGACCTAATTATTTTTAACAAAAATAGGTATTTTAACAATATAGAAGGTGCTTCAAAATATTTTTTCCCCTGTTGACAAAAAGAGAAATTGTTTATATCAGTTTCAAGATTGAAATAATATTTAATATTTATTTCTCAACAGCTTTGAAAGTATTTTATTTTTGAAATTTGTACACAAACACAAATGTTTCAACTATAATTTGACAAAATTTCATGAAGCTAACATTAACCATCGATGCGATATTGTATCCTGAAAAAACATACGATAGACTGAAAGAAGCGGGAAAAAGGAATTTATTGTTTCTTTCAAAAAATCCCAATTACTTTGACGCTGTCAAAAAAAAGAGAAGGAAATATTGACATTACGAAAAAAAAGAGAAAGGGTACCATCAAATAACATTAATTATTACCTTTAAATCTATTTTTTTTTTTTAATCGTTTAACATACTTAATAAAAAAGTTATATAAATTTTTCCCTGTGAAATGATGGATAACTTAAAAATATACCTATAATAAATATATAAATACTTTTGTAAATCTTGAGAATTATTTAGCAAGCCCATTTTTTTTTTTTTTTTGAATTAGTAATATGAAGAATGAATTTTCTTTTCCGAAGCAATTGTCATTATTATTTAATTCCTCCTGAGTAGCGAACATCCTTTCCGAAATAGATTCAATTATATTCAAAACCTGATTAAACATTAGTGTCTGCTCATAAAAGACAGAGTATAACTCTGAGGATTTGTCGCCCAATTCTGTGAGGTCACATATATAAAATATGCATAAATATGAGAATTCCTCAAACTTATCAAAAGATATCCTGAAGTTCCAATTTATGATTCTAAATCTTATCCATTTACAGAAAGACTTAAATAATTGATAAGATATTGTACCCTCCGTAGTTGTCTAAATCAAATTGATAGTTCCTACAATTTATTCCCATCCAATCATCACTTTAGACAGACTTGGATTGATTTGTGCGAATTAAAAAAGTTGCTTTAATCAAAGACATCAAAAATTTATGGCAAACGTTTTAATGATGATAATTTAACATATTCAAGTTTAAAAGAGCAATTGACTTGTCAAGAATCATTAAAAAGGAGGCTAAAACCTGATGATCATGTAATTTTTTTAGAAGATCTATTAAAAGTGATCGATTAGAATCTGCTCAAGGCTCTGTGATATATTCCAATACCAAATCGCCCACTATGGAAGAATCAAAACATCAAAGAGAATGGAATCTTATCCAAAGCTAGAATTCATGGAAGAACCGTAGACAATCATAGAGTTAACTGATGAACCAATGAAGGAAAAAAATGTTGAATCTACAATTAAAAAATCTATTTGTTCACCAAGGACTACTTCTCAAAAAAAAAAAATGTCTCTAAGTATCTTGGCTTGAATAATAATTTAATAGAGGGAATAATTGGTTTACTATTACGAACAGATTTTGGGCTTTTCCCCCTATTTCTTTTCATAGGAAAGGTTGCGTCATACACTAAAAGGTAAAATTCCTTTGATATCACTATCAGTTAGTTGTGGTGATAATTTTTTAATCCTCAAATTGACAATTATAATATGGTTAATATTAATTAGTAAGAGTCCTGATAGTTTAACTAGCAAGAAAAACAAGAAGAGTAGAAAATGGTTGACAATTCAATCTCTAAGTGCATTTTATGAGTGATATGACATATTTTATATCTCTATAATTTGTCAAATCATAAATAATAGTAATGAATCGGGTGGGAAAATATGACAAATGAATGATTATAATTTATAGAGAGAGGTAAAAATAGGTAAAACATTTCAAAAAACATATCACCCCATCCTCGTCTTACGTTAAAAACTTCCTAATTCTTCGTTATTCCGGACCCCCCCCCCCCTCCTCCAAAATAAATAAAATGGGCAGCTAGACCTAATTTACCTTAAACAAAATCAAGATGAAAGTCAAGCTCATTTCATCACTATTCATAATAAGACGCCATTTTGATGAGAGCGGGCGTGCTTTTCCTTGTTTTTTAATTGTATCATATCAAAAAATATAGGATGGAAGGTATGAAGGGATTTTTGTACAAAAGTACATTTAAATGGGTAGAAATGTTGTACAAGTATTGTGAAGGAAGCACAAGACCGTTTGGTTGAGTTGTCTGTGCTTTATTTTTCCTTTTTTTTATTATTATTATTTACTATTATATTATATTGTGTTGATGTCGAAGGTATGCTGTAGCAGCATGCAGCAGCAGAGTATGAAGGTAAAAGAAGAAGAAGAGTAATAAGCTGAGAGAGAGAGAGAGAAAGAAAAGAAGAAGAAGAGAAGAATGAGTACTACTACTACTGCTAGCTAGATAGTAGATACTAAGAAGGAAAGAAAGAAAAGAGAGGATCCAACAAACGTAAGTGTAGCTGGAGTCCCCCGTTCTATTTGTCGTACTCACAATAACAATAATAAATATAACAAGAAGTTAGCCGGGCTTCAAGTTCAAGACGGATCTGATATTTGGAGTAAATTTCCCATAAATGAAGGCGATCATTGCACGGAATTTGATGAGGGATTGAAGTGAAACGTTTATTATTAAAAGGTGAGAGAAATTGACTTGTGCTTGACTCTCCGTCATTGGTCAAGGATTTATGTGAATCCTCCTCCATTTGCAGATTGAATCACTCATCCACATTCTTTGATCCCGCGACCCGGAAGAGAGTAAAGAAAGGACTCGAAGAGTGTTGAAGCTATGTCTAAAATGGGCAATTTTCGCGTGCCGAGCGGTAGCGGAGGTTCCCAGTCCGGAGGAGGGAATCCCAAGAAGAAGCGTCGAACGAGTACGAATACCTCAACCCCTGTGAGCAGCCACTCGATGTCCTCTGACATGGGCCCCCCTCCCCACATGATGGGCGATACGATGTTCGCCAACAATCCCTTTGATGACATTCCTCCCGGAATGGGCGGCCCCGGAGGAAACATGAACAATCCCATGAATTCCAATATGGGTCCCGGTGGAATGGGACCTGGTATGATGATGGGTCCACGAGGCCCAATGATGGCTCCTGGAATGATGGGACCTGGGGGTATGATGGGAGGTAAGGAAAGATATCTGAGTCCGTCTTCCCAATCTCATGTATTCTCTTTCGTAGGAGGAATGATGGGAGGTCCAGGGGGGCCCATGGGACCTGGAGGAATGATGGGACCAGATGGAATTATGATGGGTCCCAATGGGCCTATGTCTATGAATGGCCCTAATGGGCCTATGATGCACAATGGGCCTATGGGTCCTGGAGGAATGGGACCAGGGAGTATGGGTCCTGGAGGTATGGGACCTGGTGGTCCAGGAGGAATGGGGCCTGGGGGACCTAGTGGAATGGGACCTGGAGGTCCAGGCGGAATGGGACACGGAGGCATGGGGCCGGGAGGTCCAGGCGGAATGGGGCCGGGAGGACCTGGTGGTATGGGTCCAGGAGGACCTGGAGGTATGGGACCAGGAGGACCTGGTGGTATGGGACCAGGAGGACCTGGAGGAATGGGACCAGGAGGACCTGGTGGAATGGGTCCAGGAGGTATGGGTCATGGTGGTATGGGACCTGGAGGTCCAGGAGGAATGGGACATGGAGGTCCTGGTGGTATGGGACATGGAGGGATGGGACATGGAGGACTCGGCGGTATGGGACCTGGAGGCCCCGGTGGCATGGGGCCAGGAGGTCCCGGAGGCATGGGGCCAGGAGGTCCCGGAGGCATGGGCCCTGGTGGTATGAATCAGGGTGGGATTAATCATGGAAATATGGGTCCTGGAGGATCAGGTCCAATGGGACCTGGAGGAATCGGTATTGGTCCTGGAAGTCAAGGAGGAATGGGGCCTGGAGGAATGGGTCAAGGAAATATGAATTCTAACATGGGTCCTAACGGTCCTGGAAATGGAATGATGATGAACGGTCCAATGGGTCCTAATGGTCCTATGGGTCCACCTATGAGTATATCAGGTCCTATGGGATCAAGTGGTCAAATGCATAGTCCCATGGGTGTTAGCGGTCCAATGCATAGTCCCATGGGTGTTAGCGGTCCTATGCATAGTCCTATGGGTGCTAGTGGTCCAATGCATAGTCCCATGGGTCCAAATGGACCAATGCATAGTCCTATGGGTCATAGTATGCACTCACCAATGCCTCCATCTAGTACTCCCGGTATGACTATAAGTACTGGTCCAGGATCAGGCAGTCCTCATGGATCTCATCACGGAAGTGGCCCTCATACACCTCTTGGTCCCAGTAGCGGCGGTGGAAACAACGGTCCCATAGGAGTCAATCTAGGCCCACATAGTGGAGGTAACCCAGTTTGTAACAGCGGTCCAAACGGAAATAACTCGAGTAATAATGGACCAAATGGCCTCAATAGCAACAGTAACAGTAATCCTCCAAGTAACAGCAGTAATCACAACGTACCAATGGGACCGTCCTCTCACCCAGGAGTTAACATTCCTATGGGTCCTTCCTCAAATCCTGGTATGGGTGGAGGTCCTCCCCCTGGGCCTCCATCTCATGGAGGTCCCCCTTCGCACGGCGTTCCCAACTCATCACCCAGTCCCCTTTCCATGTCTAATGATATTCTTTATCCACCAGGACAACCCATGGTCTTTAATCCTCAGAATCCTAATGCTCCTCCTATCTATCCCTGCGGTATCTGTCGAAAGGAGGTACATGACAACGATCAAGCCATTTTATGTGAGTCCGGTTGTAACTACTGGTTTCATCGGGTGTGCACAGGACTTACAGAAAGGGCCTTTCTATACCTTACAAAAGAAATTTATGCTGAATGGGTATGTGATACTTGTTTTCAAACTAAGGAGGTTCCTCTCGTTAAATTTAAACCTTGAGAGAGACGGAATGAGGAATAAGATTTAAAAGAAACGCTAAATCATTTACCTTGATTTAGTTGTACCTACATGAGATGATGATGATAAAAAGAAGAGAACTCCGATACCGGACTCCTGTGTCTCTTTGTACTAATCATAGTGCTCACAGCAAAAGGATAAGGACAATTATGATCATTGACATTTATTTCACGGCATCAACCTGTTATCCATCATTGTTTTGTTTTTTTATAACTTATATATACATTCATATATAGATATATCCACACATAATTAAATATGCATGTTATGTTCTATTAAAGAGGCTACTTCTAATTAGTGCCAAAGAAAAGGTGCCCCTCTCTCTGTCTCTCACCCCTAAAAACATGCTCCACCTTTCCCATCTACATCGTTTCCATAGTCGATATGAAAACAAGCAAAAACAACAAAAAGAGACCCGTGAACGAAAAACATTTTACTCAACATAGCATAACATTTTACCGCCAATGATATTAATTATTATAAATAATAATGTTGTTATTAGTACCTAAGAATGAATTTATGAAATGCTTGATTTTGTTTGTTTCAAGAAAAAAAAATTGACTTCCTTTCATGAAAACATCTCTTCCCCCCCCCCCTGACTTACTATTCAATCTGAAATCATTTATCTCTCTTTCTTAATATTATTGTAGACACTCCAATTTACTATTATTTTTCAATAATGACGCATTATTATAATCAATTTTACGCATATCTAATGAAGAAATTAATTTCTTTGTCTGTCTGTTTATCGCAAATTGGTTTTTTTGTATGAGAATCTTGTAATAAAAAAACATGTTCAATTCTTCTATGAATTTCTATCAATTAATTATCCCCCAAGTTTTGTCGTTCTATATTTTTATTTCCTTCCATTTTTTATAATATAATTAAATATAAACCCCCTAATGTTATTGATATCAATATAATTGTACTTTAAAAGTCGAGGAAGACATCAATCCACTAAATACCAAATATGTTATCACATCTTTCGTTCTGTACAATTAACCGTCGTCATAATAAGAATATTTATTGTTATATGTTACAAGGGAAAAAACACTACAAAAATATTAAATAGGTACGTTATAAAATGGCATTAGGGTGTCCTTCCATGGGTTTTTTTTTCAGCTACACAAACGCAAGAGGTAGGAGCTTATAATCCATGATCAAAACTTGGAATTTAAACTTTTTATATAGAACAATATTTTACTGTAATATAGTCAAATCCTGATATAAGAAAGTCATCGTTAATCCTTTTCCTCCATTAATTATCATTCGAGAATTTTTTAACGTTGCTGTTTGTGAATGCACTTTATTTGAATCCTTATAACATCTAAGAAACTTCCCATCCAACAGAGAATTTTTTTATTAGATTAAAGAAATGAATATGAATCATGACAATGAGTTACACCTTGGTCATCTATTCTTGAGCTTAAGTGGTGTCACATTGGGTCCTAAATAATATTTCGGACCTATTGGAAAACGAGTAGTTAGTTGTCATAATGTAACTGTAGTGCCTTTTGTGCAGTGGCTAATAATTTGTCTAACTTCCTGAAGAAACAAAATGTGTTCTATGAATTAACTACTGATTTAAAAAAATGTATTTGATATGGTGACCCATTTCATCTGGTTATAAGATGTGTTAAACTGATAAGATGTCTATTAGAACTAGATTTTAATTTCGAGCAGAAATGCTAAATTTCGGACACAAAAATATGTTTAAATTCTAAGTTTTTGTCGTGGATTATTTATAGGCTTTACTCACCTTATTTTATTTTGATCTCCACACGAATTTTTAAATTTATGCCTCAGTTACTTTTTTTAGTCACCAGGATTACTGCAAAAGCTAAAGATCGATTCTGATAAAACTTGGTAGATTATATATGCTCACAGTAAGAAGTCAATCTAACATAATACGTTAATTAAAAATGCATAATTGACCATAACTTTGAAACATATTGAGTTACAGAACTCAAATTGGTGTCATTATTCAGGTTAAATGAAGACGTTTTATATAGAATTTTTTTTTTTTTTTTTTTTTTAAATGACGATAGCTCTACCGAGTGCCCATTTTATTTCCGTTTCGTATTATTAAATTTAATTAAAACAATACCTTTCAATGTTCATTTTTTAACATTTTAGATATACGTTTTACATATATTGGAAAATAATCCCCGATTTTAGTTTTTTTTACTAATTTCGTGATTTCTACAAAATTACATAAATTTATTACCTTTTGCGTTTTTGAGTCTCAAAAAAATAAATGGATCTCATTGGATTTTTATAACATAATTTGTTTTTATATTTTATCATCTCTATAAATAAAACCAACTATTCAATAAATATAAATAAAACTGATTAGATAATATAATATTATGTTTGTCTTAGAGGCTCTCCATAAAACTTGCCAATTTGACATCTCTCTCACTCAATCCCCCAACATCATGAGTGGAAAGGGTGACTTGAACCTTGTTGTACACATTAAACCATTCGGGATGATGGTTCATAGCATCTGCCTTGAGTGCAACTCGTGTCATGAATCCAAAGGCTTCGTTAAAGTCCTTAAATAGAAATTCCTTGTATATAGCATCCCGATTCTCCACCATTTTCCACGATTTTTTAGTCAAAAGAGGTTTAAGAAGAGAGTCACGTTCTTCAGAGGTTAGTTTTGACATATTCTTTTTTAAGTTTAAGGAACCAGTGCTATGAAAACCACAAAAGGGAATGAGATTCCAAGTTTTGGTTGTTTTACAAAAAGGTAGTAAAAAAAATCGTTGAATAGTTATCGGATGCATACCGCTCAAGTTTGATATTGTACGTGACAGAGCAGCTAGCTCCTACTTGATGTACTCTGGTTCGAACACATATCTATCACTATTTGGGTTTCTAATTTTAGAACCATAAATATGTATAAATAATATATTAGCTTCAATAACAATTACCAAGGAATATATTTTTATTACCTTTGTTAGAAATACCACCAAAAAATAAGAGGTATAGTTTATATTATGTGTACATATATATATATTTCTGTGTGAAAATCTCGTGATATTTTTTTTCTTTTATTTATTATCACCACAATGTTTCTAGCAATATGATCATTAATCTTTAAAAAATGATCTCACAAAGTAAAGTTATACATACGGAATGTAATATTCATTTGATTATATATTTTAATCCTAAGAATCCATAATATAGTCTTTGAATTAAAGTTTCAAAATCAGGGAAACTAAACGATTTGTTGAAGAAATAAGGTTTAATAATAATTAATTTAACAACTTGGTTTTTATTCAGGCATGGATCAGTGGGAAATACAAGCGTACAATCACCAGTTACTTTAATGTTGAAACTTGAAGCACTATTCTTCATATATTGATTTGATGATATATATATTTTTTAAATCATTCACCTTAATACTCATTCTAGGAACGACTCTAACAATTATATTATAAATAGGAATGGGTTACTACGCGTTGCTCGCTCCTAGGATGGAGAAATATATCTTTTATTTTTGTCAAAAATTACCAAATCGAAATTTAGGAAGAAAATTGTGAAAAACTTTTTTTGCACTTATTTAATAAAAAAAAAGTATTAATTAACTTTGTAAAAAAAACACAAACCTTGTATGGTTGTTTTTTGAGACGCCAGTCACTTTTATATTTATAATTCAATCCACTATTTAGTCTCATTGAGCTCCAAAAAAACATTTTTTGTGTTTTAGGAATAGAATAAGCCTCCCTTATATGACCCCTCTCCCGAAAATCGGCATAACCGTCTTAGCCTGGCCAAATTAAAAAGAACAAGCCATGCAAAGTGTCAGTTGCCTAAGCCCAACGATGTAGGCACCCATTAAGGACACACAAACTTTATTATACATATAATTATCAGTATATAATGTAACTCATTAATAAATAAAAGCGAGCTTTTTCAACGAATTATCGTTAAGTACTAATCCTTTAAAAGTATCACAACTACAAATTTTAATTAGAAAAAATTCATTGTCAAAATGAAAGAATTAGAAATTGATAGAATATCTTTGAAAGGCCATTAAGTCTCATAAATTAAATGAAGGTTCAAGCTATAGATAAAACTGTTGGGTACCTTAACTCATTACGGAAATTTGAATACTAAGCCTATAACGGACTCAAATATGTCATGAAATATTGGACTGTATATATATTATAAAGTAAAAAAGTATATATTGAGATTTTCTACTATTCTTGATTTTGTTCTAGATTATTTTTATGTTGACGTACCACATAATTCAACCTATTAATTATTTATTCATTAAATATATACTTGTTTTTTATCTAGAAAATTCTCAAATACATTTATATCAATCAATTGTCATTATTGAACTTATTGGCCATAAACCAATAGTAAGCAAAAGATACACTTAAGTCAACCGATTCCGGATCATCTAGACGGTCTTTCACTTCTTGGGGTGTTAATTCAATTACATCTATTAGCTCTCCTTCAGTTGCGCATCCTCCTCCTCTCGATATTTTATCATCATTTGTAACCTCTATATAAAAAAGAGTTCTCCATGTTCCAGAGTGTCCCACATTATCTAACCAAGTTGCTATTTTCTCCAAGGGTCCGTGAACCGCATGTCCAGTTTCTTCAAGGATCTCTTTTCTCATTGTTTCTTCCAGACTTAAAGACTCATCATCGACTATCCCTTCACAGAGCTCAAGAACAATCCCTTTTGTACCCTCAACAAAACCTTGCTTTAAAGTCAAAAGTTCTATATAAGAGACTCTACATTGTATAATTATTGTGATAGTTAATAGCTATAATTAAACAATATATATATATGTAATATAATAAAATCAAATGCTGAGGAGATCATTGCGGCATCTCTAAGGAATATTTGTTAGCCATGAACCAATAATATCCAAATAAGAGAATTGTAGTCGTACGCACAGGAGTCACTTTAGCAGATTCAATATAATCCTTAACTTCTGAAAGACTCATTTCGACAACGTCAATCATTTCGCCTTCGTCGGATCGCCCACCTCCTTTGGATACTCTGTCCTTCTCGGTTACTCTGCTATAAAATAAAGTAGTTGTGTTTCCTAAAAGACCCACCGAGTTGACCCAGGATCCAATTTTCTCTACATTAGACACCGAGAAGCCGGTTTCTTCTAGAATTTCTTTTTTAATCGTTTCTTCCGTACTCAAGGATTTATTATCCACAATTCCCATACAAATCTCAAGGACAATTCCTTCATCTCCTCCCACATTTTGATTAGGCTTAAGTTTTACAGTCAAATAAAAGTTAAAACAATTTTTAATTTAAATGAGGAATTCAATGTTATAGTCTGCTGAGATATCTCTTAGATAGTACCTTTGCTAATTGAGCTCGTCGGTAAACTGGGGGACGGAACTGTGATACAAATACTAATTTGTTGGAAGTAGCATTATAAATGATTGCCCCAACTGAATCATGACTGTCTACAAGGTCCCATACCTTTTCCACGCCATTTTGTTCATAGATCATTCGATGTGGGACGACAAAACGCGAGGATCCCTCTTTGAGAGGCTCCACACTCTTGATATGTACTTTATCCATGATATGAGATATTACTCTTAATAAAACAAATAATAGTTCTGTAAATTACATTTATAGATGTAAATATTTGTTGTGTATGAGTTTCGATGTCAGTAAGACTGTATGAGTTGCAACTTGTATATCTACATTGTACAAGTTGCAACTTCTCCCCCTTAAAATGCATTATTTAATTAAAAAATTGGTCATTCTAATTACCAACTATGCATTGATACTATCATTTCATTTTGATCTATTAAAATTATGGTTATTACGTATTTATGAGTAATATAACTGTGGGCACCTGAACTTTATAATGTGCTACAGAATACTTATATTAGGGTAATTTATATTAAAACAGTCAAAAATTATACCATTCATTTATTTGTCATTCATGAAGTATTTAATTATCGCATTATCCTCATCCCAAGTTCTGTAACTCCATCATTTAAAATTATTCATCTTATTTTTTGGTTGCTAAATGTACATCCTGCTTGTACAAGTTACAACTTGTACAAAATCTCAACTTGTACACAACATTATATAAATTCAATATGGACACCAAATTTCCAGTTAAAAACTCTAAACCTCATCTCTTTTCTTATTTTCATTTTTATATTCTGGAGTCTAACTTATATATTGCTATTATTTATGATATTTATTTATCAAATACTTATAGCTTAATTATATTAAAGCTAACTTATAATTCAATTATTATCGTTACAAAGAGATGAAAAAGTAAAACTGAATCTTTACTGAATTTGTACAATGATGTGATTTATTAAGTGCAAGGCCTTTTAAATGTTCGCCAGTAGCATTTCGTAAGTACCAGCTGAAGCATATTGAAATTTCCATTTCTTAAACTTTATAGTTATATGCTGTTTTCAAATTATTTAACTTCCTTCAAAAATATCATTCTTAATTAATTATTTATGTATATATTATATATATTCATACTGTAATTAAAACAAGGCAATAAGGATGTATATAGCCAAATATGACGTCATAGACTTTACACTTTGTTTTATATATTTATGTTGTGCACAAGTTGCAACTTGTATTATAAAACTGTACAAGTTGGGAAAAAAATGAGATAAATATTTCTAAATGAAGGATTTACAGTACTTGGGATGGGGATATTTCAATAATTGAATAGTCCATGGACGCTTGACATATTAATGATATAATTTTTGACTATTTCAATATAAAAGGATTATGTGGACATTACAAAGTTCAAACGACCAGAGTTATATTACTCATAAATAAATAATAACCATGTAATTTGAATAAATCTAAAAATATGAAAGAATCAATTAATAGGTGGTCATAAGAATGACCCATGTTGAAATTAATTAATGCATTTAAAGAGGAATAAGTTGGAACTTGTACACAATATATATATTATCATTTATCAGTTATGAGATATACAATTGATGTGACATCACGAGAGGACGTGAACTCCCTAGCCAGTAAATCTTAGATTTGTTATGGGCCGGGAAACTGCTTCTAGCTAGCTGCTAGAGAATATAAAATGAAGAAAGAAAAAGAAGCTTGAGTTGCCGAGTGCGGTTTGGATCAACTGCTCTACTCTACTATAAAGTATTAATTATTATATTAACATCGCTAGAGTTGTTTTTTTCTCAAGTTCTCATTTTCCCGGATATTTATTCCAATTATCTGAACCATGGTGGTGGGACGAAATAATAAAATGGTTCAGTTCCTGAACTATCGGATGCGGATCATCCTTCAGGACTCCCGAACCTTTATCGGTACTTTTAAGGCCTTTGATAAACACATGAACCTCATAATGGGAGACTGCGAAGAGTTTCGGAAATTGCGGCCCAAGAACGTGGCAAAGGGCTGTCCAGCTCCAGTAGAGCGAGAGGAGAAGCGTGTTTTGGGCCTCGTCCTTCTTCGTGGGGAAAATATTGTATCCATGACGGTGGAGGGACCTCCCCCGGCGGAAGAAGGAATGCCACGCGTTCCACTTCCCGGCGCGGGCCCCGGTATTGGACGAGCGGCGGGGAGAGGTATGATTCCACCTGGAGGACCCGGAGGACCTGCTCCTGTAAGTTGCATCCATCTCAACACCCCTTTCAACCATATTCATTCTTCTCTCTTCTTCTGTTTTTAGGGATTGGCTGGTCCAGTTCGCGGCGTTGGAGGTCCCAGCCCACAAATGATGGCTCCTGGAGGAATGGCAGTCAGTGCACCTCCACAAATGAGAGGCCCTCCTCCTGGACGAGGAGCTCCTCCGATGCCTCTCATAGGAAGAGGCGCAGGTGGTGTACCCAGATTCTAAGGGTCTCCTCTTCTCGGATCTCTATTCATTATCCTATATCGTATTCCCTTTTTCTTTTTTTTTGTCTCCTCCATTTTCTATGACACCCTCACAATCGTTTTTGAAAATGTGGTCATATTTATGTATATATACATGTAATGTAATACTTAACTTTGGAATTGGTTTATTGAATAAATCCTTAATATTCAAATATTAATCCTACTTTCATGGGTGGGTTGTATTGATGTTCGTTGATTAACAAGAATAGAGTGCAAACCCACACCACAAATCATTTCCATTAAAAAATAACGTATCATTTATTTTCTATACTATATTGAACATTTTTTCACCTTGTTTTATTTAAAATAGTTATTTAGTTCCTTTACAAAAGGGACACTAGTATGTGTTATGTATCTCATTTGAATTTGACCTATCAAAATTTAATGAGATCCTCACTGCTAATATAGATAATTTTTTTACAATGTTTACCAAAATCAATCCATAACTTTTCTCAAATTCTGCTTACAAACCGAGGTGGTTCTTTTTCATTTAAATGCATCATAGTAAGGAGTATCAGAACCCTTCAAGGCGGATATGTTTGTATCGTACTTACTTCAAATTATATATTCATATTGGTAATATATTTAATTAAAAAGAAATAACAACTTTCCGTTAAGCCATGAATACTCCACTAAAAGTGGCGGTCCGGCTAGATAATAAATAATTAGGGAATTTTGGATCCTTTCTTGTAGCTCGTCAACCCAAAAGGGAGCTAGAGGGATTTTTCTCAATATTAGTCTGGATCAAGGTTAATAGAAATACAGTCTGATGTATTGTAGCAACTGCTGGGAAAGACAGACGGATTTTACAAAACACGCAACCACTTATAGTCTATGACATTACTATTGCTAGAATTTTTCAATTTAATATGTCGTACCGACTGCTGCGAAAGAAAAATAGATTTAGTCAAAACACGCAACATCGGTCGTACACGCGTTATGGTATAACCTTGGTCTGGATGACCTACATTTGTATTTTTCGGCAAATACTCGTCAAGCTCTATCAATTAATTATTCTTGTTTACCCTTTGGAGGTGCCGCAAATAATGTTCAAAGTTGACAAAATTGATCGTCACAGTAAATGAAAGATTGACTGATTTTACGCCAAACTGAGTCTCTTAAAACAAAAGTTCATAACTAGGTATGTTTTTCTTTCCCAGCAGTCGGTACAATACATTAAATTGAAAATTCTAGCAATAGTAACTTCATTGACTATGAGTGGTTGCGTGTTTTGTCAAAATCTGCCTGTCTTGCCCAGCAGTCCCTACAATACATCAGCTTGAATATTTTAGCAAGACCGATTCCATGATAGTCTAACCTTGTATTTCTATTAACCGTATATAGTGCTCCCTGATGTATATTACGATACGAAACTAGATAATTTTACCTTCAACAATTTCGCCTTAAGACATTTTGCCTCAATGATATTTCGCCTAGATATATAATAAATGAGATGTATTCGTCGTTTTTGTTACTTTTGGTTCAAATTGATGTTTCCTTGGCATTTTTTAATCAAAATATGTCATGTGTATTGATATAAGACGCATTAAATGGTTATTTTCTGTTGGAAAAATGATGGAATCATTCCCCAAAATTTATACCAACAAAATATCACTATGTAATGAACTCGAACCAGAGACGAAGTAGGTAATAAAATTAGTAAAATAAAAATGATAAAAACGGCAACGATTTGCAACACATAATTGCTAATCACTTCTTTGTTAGTAATTATCAATAGATATGATGGATTATTCATACTAGGAAAGACTCATGAATGGACAATCCAGCATAATATGGGGCAAGAGTATAATTCTACCATTATTTCAACAGAAAACTAACATATAATGAATTTTATAGCAATAAATATTGCATGTTTTGATTTAAAATATTCAATGAGAACATCAATTAAAATTAAAATTATAAAATCACAACGTATAAACTTCATTTACGCAAAAATGTTTAATGCAAAATTACCAATCAAGATCAGATTTGTGTAAGAGCGAGACACACGGTATTATATACGAAATATCATTTTTGAAAAATTTAATATTTGAAATTTAATTTTCAAAAATTTAATGTTTTTTTGTATGAATAACTCTGGTTTTTTGATTTTTTTTTGTAAATAGCTATGGATTTAATATATGTTTGTCGAAAAAAAGAAAGAAATAATATTTCAAATTTAATTTTCGAAATTTTTCTAGAAAAAAACTAATTTTCTGTGAATATCTATAGATTTTTGATTTTTTTTCCAAATACTTTAATATTTGAAATTTTTTGTGAATAGCAATGGATTTATGAGCAAAAATTTAAAAACGCAAATCAGCTCAAAATGCACAAAAAAAATCAGAAAATTGACTTATTAATTAAAGCTAATTGCAAAACCGATAAGCAATATATGACGGTCTCAGTTCGACTTTGTCGGTTCCGGTTCTAAAACCGCTAGACCGATAAGGGAACAACATTGATAAGCATATACACTATTTATTACTTCAAGTATACTGTGTCCAATAATTATAGTTTATAAGAGTTTTGGAAAATACAAAACCACGTCTCGCTTTTTAGGACATAATTTATACACCTCTAATAGTATGTAATGTATATCCTTTCAAATTTTCTTTACTCGCAAATAAAAATCAACCTTATATGACGTCAGATAGTGACAAGTATATTGAAATAATTCTCGCAACCTTTTAAAATTAACTGTTACTGTGAAACTAAAGCCTGAATTAGAGGAGTAATTATCAATTTCTGTAATATAAACGATTTTGACACCTAATTGAAACGCATAAATATTCTATAAATACAACTAGTTATTAGCAATAAGTATTAAGGAATGTCTCGCGTGGGAGGACGTAGTTCAACAGATCCAAAGAAGGTTTCTGGTGAGCTTTTCAGCTTGACCTACGGATCCTTGGTGGCACAAATCCTTAAAGACTATGAGAATGTGGATGATGTGAACAAGCAGTTGGAGAAGATGGGATACAACATTGGGGTTCGTCTCATTGAAGACTTTTTAGCAAGAACGAACTCTGGGAAATGTCAGGATTTCAGAGAAGTCTCTGAGAAAGTTCAAAGCGCATTTAAAATGTTTCTCAACATCAGGTTTGTATCGTATCCATTAGAATATTAGTATTCTCTGGGTTATTAATTACTTCTTTATTTATTCAGTCCCACAGTTACTTCCTGGAGTGCCACTTCCGATGAATTTTCCCTCATTTTTGATACAAATCCATTGGCTGAATTCGTAGAGCTTCCAGATCATTGCTATAATCTACGCTATGCGAATATACTTGCCGGAGCCCTTCGAGGAGCTCTTGAAATGGTTCATATTGAAATTGCATGTTGGTTTATACAAGACACTCTCAAAGGAGATAACTTTACTGAGCTCAGAGTCAAATTCATTCGTAAAATAGAAGATACAATTCCTCCTGGAGACGATTGAAGGAATATTCAAATTATATCACTATTATTCTTAGGGTACCTATTTCACATTTATTTATGTTAAAACATGTATTAATATCATTATGTCTGTTAATAATATATTATGTAATTAATCAAGGATTATTATGATTTTACGTCCTTTAATCTTTCTATGTGATATATTCTGATGGGTAGATGAGGATCCCCATTGTTAACTCTGTAGTCTTTGTCCTGACATATTTCTACCACCTTCTTCGAAAGTCCTACTCTTTCTATCTCAGACTCGAATTCATTTAATGTGGCTTCATTTCTTTCCGTACAAGCTACATACGCCTCTCCTCCACTCATCATAAGAAATGAGAGTGTGTTGCAAAGATCCTTCAATACGGAGGGGTCAAATACAACATCTGATCCCACAACCAGATGAGGCTTTTCCATGGAAGGACTAGTAGACCAGTTTAATTCTTGGACCGTTGCAATATCTCCATTAATTGAAGAATTTAAACTTAAAATAGATAGAACTCTTGGATGGCAATCAGTTAGAATGACTGACTGAGGTAATTTGGTTTTTGCAAGACTAAGGCCCAAATACCCCGTTCCTGACCCTAGTTCCACCACATTTCTATCTATGAGAATAGAGTTGCCTTGAGCAATAATGTAGTCAGATAAAGCCAATGCAGCAGGCCAGGTTCTTAAACCCGTTGTTCCACTTGTAATTAAGTTTTGATCCTCAATAAGAGTTAGGTGATGATGAGAAAGATTTTCAGGCCAGTATGTTCTATACTCTCCATCCACTAAATCACTGCTTAGAATTAAGTCGTATAGCTCTGTAAGAACCTCAGCTCCATGATGAGACTCTTCTATCGCAAGGGCAAAGCCTTTGAGAAAGTTTATAGCTTTCATCTTAGGAATTGGATATTTCTTATAGATGGGAGAATTTATAGTCTGATCAAGAAATGCTCTTTGTAGAGAGAGGCTCTCCTCATAGCAACTTGGGATTTCAATAGAGGGATATTTCCACCAGCGGAAAAATGCACGAATCAGCTCCTTCTCCATCCCTTTCTTGATAAAAACCAACAGAGAACTAAAGGAAAAACAGATTACAACTTTAACCATGTACGATAAACACGTATACGCTACAAGTCTTAGTTTATTATAATGGAATTTAGTACATGACAATTGCGGAGAGTGGGAGAGGATATTTGAGTCATGGAGAATAATTATTATTCATGGCCTTTAACACACGCAATAGGTAAATAAAAATACATATCTTATATACAAGTTGCAATTTTTTCCTTCATAATATCCATTACTTAATTGCAACATCAGTCAATCTTATTACCAATTATATTACGTGGGTTGAGAGCCAAATTGTCATCTTTGCTTTACATATAATGAAGATAGGAAACGCGTTTATTAATATTGAATAATGGTACTATCCCTTTTTTACAATAAATTGTATCCAAGAAATTCATTTCGACTGTATGAATGTCTTTCTTTGCAAGTATTAACCTTAAATTTTATACCACGCGATAATGTAAGGTACAATAGTAATTTTTGAGGCCTTTATGAGTAATAACCATTCAATGCTTTTTTATATGAATTGAAAATAATTTTATAATGTTAAAAATGTTCCATAGAAGTTGAATTTTTCTCGAAAATGATATAAAAATGCAGTTTTTTAAAGTGTGGGATATGTGCAAGAAAAGGTATTCAAGTGTTAAAATCCATGAAACTATTAGTTATTGCATGATTCTCATCCAAAAAAAAAAAAAACACTCAGTCCTTGATTAAATGTTAATAATAATTTATCCTGTCAATTTGCAACTTGTACACAGGTAATATTCTAATAAAAAGCAATACACTTAAGTGTTTCTGACTCCTTGAGCCTGTATTTCAGGAAGAACTGAGACAAACAAAGGGTTATCAGGAATCATCATCAATCAAAAATTAAAGAGTTCATAAATGAATTAGGATCTGAAGTTGTTGTTATTGTTGGGAGCCCCACCGCCGCCACCGCCAGTACGAGTGGTGGAGAGTTGAACACCAGGGATGTTGTTAAAGTCCATGGCCTTCAACATGTCCTTCGTCTCAGAGTCGATGTCGATGATGTCTTGCACAAGAGCAGACACTTCAGGCACGTAGTTATCTCTGCGCTCTCTCTCCTCTTCTTGGAGCTTGATGGAGATGCCACGAACCGTGGATCTCTGAAGACGCTTCATGAGATGAGTGATGAAGCCTGCAATCTTGTTCCGGAGTGGCTTGCTCGGAATCATCGCCACTTCTTCGATGATACGCTTATTGGTGTGGAAGTCCAAGTTCAACTTGGTGTAGTACTTCTCGATGATGACCCGAGCGGCCTTTTTGATTGTTTTAGTACGAACACGACCCATTTTAATAGATATCCAGAGGGAAAATCAGTACCACTTCTCACGGAGGAGCACAAAAAGGAAAAGGAAGCGCATGGGTTGAACAACACAGCAGCTGAAATATTCCAGGGATCTTTATAGCCCAATTACACGGCCAACCTCGTATCTTCTTATATTATGAGACCCTCAAGGAAGAAACATCTTATTCATCCATCCATTATTATGGAGGTATAATTATATATTCGTATCTCTAATTAATAATCAGTATTATTTACATTGATTTAATGACAAACCAAGCGATTTTCATATATTGAATTATATCCTTAAAGATGTGAGCAATTCAAATCCCTAGAATAATTTTGATGATGGAATCGTGAGCCGAATTAGGGCCGCTGAAATAAATGAACATGGAACGATACACTTATTTTAATTGAAGTTTATCATAACCCTATATATAATCATAAAGCCTTCAATTGAAAATTAAACAGCTCATATCTTACTCATTTCTAAATTTCATTATATTTCATCTAAGTTTCAGCATTAAACAATTCAATGACATATAATTTACCCCACTTTTTATATTGAAATACATATCTTATTAACTCCGATATACACTTTAATGAAAATAAAATGGAGGGAATTCACAATTCAGTTAAACTTTTGAGGAAAAAATGCGGAGTCGAAGAACTTTTTGCATAAAACTGACTGTTCACTTCAGAAACATAAATTGTTAGCTTAGATATTGTAAAAATTCCTATTTTTTTAAAGAGTAAGATATGAAGCTGTAAAAGTTTCAATAAAAAGGATTTAATTTGTGAATATCTGTAGTTAAAATTTTGCATTTTCATCAAGTAGAATAAAAGACCTTGTTCATTTGACTGTTCCCTGGCCAAACATTTTCCATGTTGTCTCCCTGGTCTTTTCTTCTTAAGTGCATTTCTGTTTCTAGCTTTTTTATTGCTGCTGTTAAGAGAACTGTGTAAATTGAAGCACGTTCATCAATTGTCATCATTGAAGAAAGGAAAAGTCCCTGTTTTCGTGTCAAATTAAGTTCGTATTCCCGTAGAAAATGGCGGATCGCACAAGAAAAGGAGTTGAAGGAGCCGGGGACGCCATTGAGTCCGTACAAATCGACGGATTGGTCGTGATGAAGCTCATCAAGCATTGTCACGAAGTGGATGCTGCAAATCAAGGAGTGGCCCAAGGGGCTCTTTTAGGGACTGGTAGAGAACTCTCGCTTGGAGATCACCCATTCCTTTCCCTTCCCCATGTCCTCCGAAGATGGAGTTGATGATGAGGACTTCCAATTGGCCATTATGCGGAAGCTGCGACTCGTGAATGTGGACCATATGCATGTGGGATGGTATCAATCCTCATCCTTTGGGAACTTTCTGAGCCCTCAACTCCTGGAGTCCCATTTGGCCTATCAGACCACCGTGGAAGAGTCTGTGTGTCTCATCTTTGACACAGCCAAAACATCCAAAGGCTTCCTATCCCTTAAAGCCTTTCGCTTGACGCCCTCTGCAGTGGCCCTCTACAAAAGCGGAGACTTTTCTCCAGAAAGCGTTCGTAACTTGAAGGTCTGCCATGATGCCATCTTCCAAGAGGTGCCCATTCATGTAAAGAACTCCCATTTGGTCAATGAACTTCTCCTAGAGCTCTCTGAAGCAATCCCTGTTGAAACAGGCTCTCAGTTCCTTGACCTTGGCACCGCTTCTGTTCTAGAGTATCAGTTAAAGCAATTGATGGATAATGTGGATGAGCTCAATCAAGAGTCCGTCAAGTTCATTAAGCATCAGAATATGGCTATCAAGCAGTGTCATGACAAAGTGCGATGGCATCAAAAGCGACAACAAGAGAACTCTGCCAGGCAGGCTCGTAATGAAGATCCTCTCCCGGAAGAGGACATGAACAAGGTCTTCAAACCTATTCCTATGCCACCAAAGCTCAATAGTTTAATTCTCTCCGGGCAAATCCTCTCTTCATCCCAACAGATTTCACAGTTTTCATCCCAATCCCTTGCTAAGCTCTTCATTTCTCAAGGCTTACAAAAGGCTAAGCTTAAAGACGGTATTGTCTAAGGACTCTTGTTTGAATTACCTATTCTATGTAAACAAATTTTGGAATACACAACTATCTATCCACATAGTATATATTGTACACGCTCTATACCCTTGACTTTTTTATACACTAAGTTATTCATTATTGAGCTCTAGCCTACGCTAGATACATTCTTTTTAAATATAATCATTAGTGAACATCTATTACATGAATTAATTACGTCATTTCTGTTTCTTGGGCTCTTGACTATGTTGATTGGCTCTATCATGCTATTTTATCAACTCTATAAAACGGATTTGAATCAATAAATATATCGTTCATACTACTGATAGTAATTAATATTAGTATAAACTATTACAGTAAATACACAATTGACGTTTTACAATCATGATACTGCCGAATAAAAGAAAAGTTCCTATATTTAGTCTAAACAGTTGCGTCGTTTTAATAAAAATCCCTGATGATTGCCAAGTACTCAAGTGTCACTTCCATATAATTTTCTTTTATGAGTAGATGAGTGTTAAGCTTATATATTCTTTACTAAAGACTTTACTAGCAACTGACCAGGTAAATTATTTCATTAGCAATACCAAAAAAGTAGATTCTATGGGCGTTCGTGTACTTACATTCTACTTAAAATGTTAAGTGCTGTCCCATCCATAGAGTAATTAAATAGTAGCAGTTGGAGATAGAAAGAGAGCACTGACAATGAGGTCTTATACTACCTGGAGTAGCACCACCTCCAATCACACAACCTGTTGTGGCGTAAAATATCCTTTTAAATGAGAAATTCCTGTTGTAAAATTAAAATGAACAAGCAAAATTTGTGGAGGCCTTAAATGTGACCCTTAAATGAAAGAGTTGTTTAAAATGCCATGTCTCGTGTTAAGATAAAATTAAAACTACGAAAAATATCGTAGTTTTAGTATTAAATATTAGTGGACCAAGAGGAAACTTCTTATCAAAAAGGATGTTTACTATAAGGTTGCGTGATTAGAGTTGTTGCTCCTCCGGTCATAATGTAATATTAGAAGAACTAGCTGAGCAGCAGCAGAATTGAAAAGAATAATTAATAATATTAAAGAGCTGATGTACTGTCAGCGCACGAACGAAATTACAAATTCAGCTGGGCAGCTGTGGATTGTACATAAGTCACGTGATCAAAACTTAGCCTGGGTCTGATCCATTTCTAAAGTTTTGGGGGACGATCAATGGAAAAGAGTGGGATGTCCCTGGAGGGTTTAAAGGTCCCTGGATCTTCCAGCTCGGAACATGAATTGTATCTTCAGGAAATCGAGGCTGTGGATGATTATTGGGGCCCCACCTTTCGAGCCATTTACGAAACAGATCAACATGAGGCATTTATTCAAAAACTGGAGGAACGGATCCGTGATCATGATTCGGATATTCAAAAGATGTGTAATTTCCATTATCAGGGCTTTATATTCTCGGTGCGAGATCTCTTTCAAGTCCGCTCTGACGTGGAGCAGCTGAATGAAGACGTTGTTGCCGTTGACAAGGACTTGAGAGGCTCCTCTGAGAAAGTGATTGAAAAGGCGGAGTCCCTGATGTTTGCGCGCAGAGTGGAGAAGAACATTGTGCTCACTATTGAGTCCCTCTCTTCCTGTCTCCCTGTTCTTCAAACATTCTCAAAGTTGTCCAAGCAAATGGCGGAAAAAAGATTCCATCCTGCTCTCAAAACACTGGAACAGCTGGAGCACACCTTTCTCCCACGTATTGCAAATTATAGATTCTCAAAGCAAATGCGAGCCTCTATACCCAAGTTAAGAGAGTCCATCAAAAGTGCTTCCATCACAGAACTCAAAGACTTTTTAGAAAATGTTAGGAAATTATCTCCAAAAATAGGAGACATCGCTCTAAGACAAACTGCCCATAAACTAAATATTAATCCAGTTCAAGTTCTTGGCCCATATACTGGGCAGGCTTTTCTGGATGATGAAGATATCACTGCTGAGGACTTGGTTGATTTTGGACCTCTCTATCGGTGCCTTCATATTAATACAGTACTCAATGAAAGGGATACCTTTGAGAAATATTATAGGCGACAGCGTACTCAACAAGCCAACTTGACCCTTCAGCCTCCAATCAATATGCATGAGTCTTTGGAAGGATATAGATCCTACTTCCATGGTGAGAGATACTAACATGAGTCATTCTCATTATCTATTTTTTTAATATATATATATAGGGATTGTTGGTTTTTTTGTTTGTGAGGATCATGTTCTCAATACTGGTAATGGTTTAGTATCGAAAGCTTATTTAGATGAAGTCTGGTCCAGTGCATCTGTTAAAATCATGTCCACATTTCAAGCTCATGCTGCTTATTTAACTGAGGCTGAGTTTATGTTGAAAATTAAAAATATAATGTTGTTATTTGCCTCGTCCCTCGTTGCCTTTGGGTACTCTGTTGATAAGCTGTTCATGTTGCTACAGGAGCTCTTTGATCACTACACGGAAATTCTCATGAAGAAGTGTGTGGTTATTTTTAGGGAAATTTTTGACTCGGATAATTATCATCCAATTGAGGTATTGAGGATATTTATTCTATATTATACAAATTCCTAACTTTTCATTTTTATTTTTATTTGGAAAGGTATCATGTCAAGAGGAATATGATGAAATAGTGTCTGCTTTTCAATTTGAATCCGAGACCCTCGAGGAAGAGCCCTTCCCTAAATCCTTTCCTTTTTCTGCTATGGTTCCAAAAGTATATAATGAAGTCAAGCACTTCATCGATTCCTGTGTTAAATTCACTCAAGATTTGAATTTGAATCCGAGTGAAATTGATGAGTCCCTTAGAAAATCCACAAACATTTTACTCACTCGTACCTTAAGTGGTTGTCTATCTAGTTTAGTCCGAAAAAATAATATTAATCTACTTCAACTTATTCAAATCAACATAAATACCTATCATTTGGAGTCTACAAATGTTCATCTTGAGAGATACATCTCGGAAATTACACGTAAGCTGTAAAAATATTTAATAATAAATGATTCATTAATCGACTCAAATTCATATTTCAGGAATAAGCATGGAAGCTACACACATTGCTCGACTCCAGGGTCGATCCATGTTTAAAGATATTCGTGCAGAAGCCGAGGATCAAATTAATTTGAAACTCATTTCGAAAATGGATGAATTTATTGAGTTGGCCAACTATGATTGGCTCCTCAGTGAGGCTCATGGAGTTTCTTCTCCCTGGCTTATGGACTTGATCGCATTTTTGAAATCTGTGTTTCAGAGTTTTACTAATCTGCCGGAGAAACTTGCTCAAATGTCCTGTATGTCCGCATGTCAACACTTGGCAAAGTCTATAATGGAAATGATTCTGGATGAGTCAGTCAAATCTATTTCTCTAGGTATATTGGATCAAATTGATCTTGATGTTGTTCAATGTGAAATGTTTGCTTCTTCTGAGCCAGTTAGGGGATTGGAGGTGAGAAAGCATCATGATCATGATATTATTTACAACATATATTAATCCCGTTAATATTTTATCTTTTTTATAGGAAGATGTTCTCGTTATGTGTTTTTCAGACCTTCGACAGTTGCTGAATTTATTTGTATCCTGGGATTGGACAACCTACCTGGCAGACTATGGTACTGGGAATGACAGAGCCAAATATTTGAGAGTAAAGCCCAAACATGCTCTCATCATTTTTGACAAACTAAAAGAGGGTGAAAAAAAGAGTTCTTTCTCCATCTCCATGAATAAAAAGGATCGCGACAAAAAGAAATTGATGGATACTATTTATAAGCAGCTAAAGGCTCTAAGCGGAGAAGAAAAGGGCTTAGGAGGCGGAATACTTTCTGGTGGGGGTGGTGGGATATGATAATAACGAACACAAGAAAATGAATGATTCCCTTCACACACATCCTTCCATCTCTTGTTGCTTTTTTTTTACATATTTTATTTTTTATTTTGCGTTTACCTCAAAACTTTTAATAGGTGTTTTATTTAGTAAAGAAAAAAACTTAATAATGAGCTTGTGGAGAGGAATGATGAGGGAATGTGGTTCTGAGTCCTTTGGTCGTTATTATTAATAATCTGTCATGATCATAATTTTTATTACTACTTAAAAAAGATTTATTAGTTGAGAAAATCAAAGAGGAATGTGACGTCATTAAGAATTGGGCGTCTTTCAAAAAGAGTGTTATCATTCACCACTAGTTATTGATTTGATTTTTTTGTTTAATTATACTATTACCTAATTTATTACATACTATTATTTGTACGAAAATGAATGCAGAGATAATATGGGAACTGTGATTGATATGATGATAAATATTATTACTATCTTTAATAATTAATTAAATAGAAACGTTTATTATTTACAATTACTATATTTTAAATATGATTACTATCATAGATTATTATAATTATAGATTAGATATCAAATATAAAATTGAAACATGAGAGTATATTTCATATGATTCTTCATGAAAAATGCAAAGACTAAAGATGATATTAGATTCAAAGGACAAACAATAGATAATACACTGAAATAAAACAAATAAAAAGCCTGCTCATTTCTTTCTCTTGGAGGACTTTTCATGGGATGTTTCCTGTACGTGATTATATGTATCCTGTGAGATTTTGTACATGGAGAGAAGCATGGCGAGGGAGAAGAGAATGCAGGATGTAGCAGATACCCGGTGAATCGTTCCACTGATAATAACAGAGACAAGGAGAGAGAAAATCGTCTCTCCTAGTCGTGTGACATGTCCCTTCCCGAAAAGAACGATTTCCAAATTCCCAACAGCAGTAAAAAAGAATACGAAGAAAAGAGAGCCAAGAAATCCTCCAAAGATGGTGGAGAGACGAGATGCGACCAAGTAAGGCTTGGCCATTTGCATACCAGAAAAGGTCAAAAGGGAAAGAATGGAGGATACGACAAATGAGGCGCTGGGTATAAGAGCCATCCTGACTATGAGTGATAGTGTCCTACGATCACTTTGACGCCTTCGAGAACTCTTCCCAAACAACAACAACAATAAATAATAATATTAACAAACAGTGATGTGTAACACTTTGACAACCACGTTAGTCATACGTCGGGCTCAAATAACGTTTTACGAATGCTACAAAGTCAATAGTTAGAAAAATGGTTATAATTTTATCAAAGGATTTATTTAATTAATTTGATGTAAGAAGCATCATCTTATTTCATATTAATTAATAAGTACATGCTTAATAGTTCATAATAATCGGATTTGATAGAGGATAAAAAAGATCTATTGATTTTATTTCTGTAGTTATAGTTATTCATATTTTCATATAGTATATATATAGGTTTTATACAAGTTGCAACTTGTATATCTACATTGTACAAGTTCCAACTTCTCTCCCTTAAAATGCATTATTCAATTACAAGATTGGTCATTCTAATTACGAACTACACATTGATACTGTGCTTTCATTTTAATCTATTCAAACTACATGGTTATTACTTATTTATGAGTAATATACCTGTGAGCATTTGAACTTTATAATGTACTACATAATACTTATAATTTAGTAATTTGTATTAAAATAGTCAAAAATTACACTATTAATATATTGATCATTCATGGAATATTCAATTATTGCATGATCCTAATCCCAAGTACTGTAAATCCATCATTTAAAATTATTCATCTCATTTTTTGGTTGCAACATGTACAGTTTGCTTATACAAGTTGTAATTTGTACAAAACATTGATATATATATATATTATCAAATATTGTTGAAAGTGTGGAGCAGCAATATTTGGGTCACTCAACCTTGATGGTTTTTAGCCAATATGGAGTCGGCTAAGTTGTGTGATGTAAGTCTCTAGCTCCTTTGCTAATTAATACAACAAAAACGAATATATTGAATCATTATGACGTCATTTTCAACCGATTATAAACAAATAAACAAATTTTGCTACGTCATAACAGTACTAAATACATCCACACGTGTGTATTTGCTTCACAATCGAGTATTGAGTTTCGTCTGTTTTGAAGGAATCATAGCAAACCAAAGCATGGAATTGGACGATCTCATTAAAACAATTGAAGATGGTGAAGAGGTTGAAAATCATTCAGAAACGGATGAGTCGGACGATGAGCCTGTTCCGATCAAGAAGATTGTAAAAAAGAAGCAGAAGAACAAGGGTGGAACTACTATTGGAGAAAAGGGAGGTTTGGACTTTGAATCCGACTTTAACTTTGTAGATAACGTCAAGGACTACAATAAGGACGCATGGAAAGACTTGATGGCCAAATATGTGAAGAAGAAGAGGAGAAATCGAACCTCTGTGAGTGAACGGATCTCTAACATTCGTAAGGAGCGACAAGAAGAGAAGGGATACGAGAATGAGTCAGACAAAGAGGAATCAATGAGTACATCTGATGACTCCTGCCAAGAGTTATCTGATGATGAACTCGTGGCGGATTCTCTCAGAATCAAACAAGGAGAATTGGAACGAAAGAATCGTAAAAAGGCTAAGGAAGGTCCACTCACTCCTGGCATTCATATGGAAACTGAGGATGTTTTCTTTGAAGAGCCTCCTTCCTATGACGAAAATGCCTCTTTCTATGCCATGAACCTTTCACGTCCTCTTCTCAAGGCCATCGAGTCCCTCCGATATGTACATCCCACGCCTATTCAAGCATCCACCATACCTGTTGCACTTGCTGGAAGGGATGTTTGTGGGTGTGCTGCAACTGGAACAGGAAAAACGGCTGCTTACATGCTCCCTATTCTTGAAAGACTGTTATTTAGACCTAATCAGTCCATTACACGAGTCATTGTCCTAGTGCCCACCCGAGAATTGGGTGTACAGGTTTATCAAGTGTCTAAACAATTGTCACAATTTACGTCCATTGATATTGCCCTTTCCGTTGGAGGTTTAGATCTCAAGGCTCAGGAGCTTGCCCTCAGAAAAAATCCTGATATTGTCATTGCTACGCCCGGACGTCTAATTGATCATATTAAAAATACTCCTACTTTTGGTTTAGAAAATATTGAAGTTCTCATTTTGGATGAGGCCGATCGTATGCTTGATGAATGTTTTCTTGAACAAATGAAAGAAATTGTTAAATCCTGCTCTCCTAAGAGACAAACACTTTTGTTTTCTGCTACAATGACAGACAAGGTGAATGATTTATCCACAATGGCCCTCAGGAAACCAGTCAAAATTTTTGTTGATTCCAACAAGGTTGTCGCTTGGAACTTGAGGCAAGAATTTGTTCGTATTCGAGCAAATAGAGAGAGTGATCGAGAAGGAATCCTCGCTGCTCTAGTCTGCCGTACCTTTAGAGACCATACAATTGTTTTTATTCAGACCAAAGTTCAATGCCATCGCTTACTCATTCTTCTGAGTCTTCTGGGAGTGCGTGTTGGAGAACTGCACGGAAACTTATCTCAGCCTCAACGATTAGAGTCACTTAAAAAATTTAAAGAAGAAGAAATTGACGTATTAATCACAACGGACGTTGCTGCTCGGGGTTTAGATATATCTGGTGTTAAAACCGTCATCAACTACACACTTCCCACGACGCTTGAGCACTATATTCATCGTGTCGGACGTACAGCTCGAGCTGGACGAGCAGGACGCTCTGTCTCAATAGCTGGGGAGGGGGATCGTAAAATGGTGAGGGAGATCGTTAAGAATGCTCGAGATCCCGTCAAGGCCCGAACCGTTCCTCAAGATATCATCAGCAAATACGTTCAGAAATTAGAGTCCGTCCGTGGAGATGCACAACGCATATCATTGGAAGAGAAGGCGGAGAGAGAGCTTGCTAATCTTGAGAACAGAACCCATCAAATGGAAAATAAATTAAATTCTATGGACAACCCTGGAATGGAGAGAACGTGGTTCCAGACACCAGAACAGAGGAAAGCAGAAAAAAGGAAAATCAAAGAAGGAAAGGATGATGCTAAGACTGTTTCCAATAAGAAGAAGAAATTACAGGGAGCTCGTGAGGAACTCAATGAACAGGATAGAGAGAGTAAACAGCTTCGAAAAGAAATGGAGTTTCAAACTCGAGAAGCCAAGAGAAACCGCAAAACAAAAAAGGTTCGTAATGTTCACTATCCAGAACAAGATCCTGTAAAGAAGAAATCGAAGAAAAAGGGTTCTTCATTTGAAAATGATTTGACCTCTGTTGGAAAGAAGAGTGTTAAGCTACTAAGACATAAGGCCTCTGCTAAAATCAACGAAAACTTCAGGAGTCAGAAGAAAAAGCGTGATAATAAATTTAGGCGTTGAAGACATTAGTGTAATATTTGTAACATATGTAATTACGTTTATTTTTTAACGCTAATGATTAATTAATTATTATAATTCAACTTTTGATTTAGTATTTGGTAAATTTCATGCTGTAGTTCATCCAACTTGTATTTGCTCAGATATCCCAATAAACTTTCAGATACATTCAATGATGCTGTCTCAAAAATATCCACCAATAAATGAATCACATCATTTCTTCTACACTCTAGCAACTTGTCTGTGAGTTTCACCACAAATATCATGAGGGATTCGTGGCTTTGAGCGGCTTGGACAAAGAGTTCCACACTTTGCTGAATGAACAGTAGAGCCATTTCCAATTCCAGAAACGTTAAGGGAAGACTCAAAAAGCTTTTAGAAAAAAATTGATCCTTTGTATGGACAAGGGCAGCTATAAGTGTCAAAAAGGCTCCTGATTCGACGAACATTTTAGATTCAATGCCGCTCAGAGAAATAATCCCGTTTCTTAACAAAATTGCCTTCACTTTTTTTCTATGCTGATGATCCTCTAAGAGATGAATCAATAAGGGACGGACACAATTGATATTCTCATTGAAGACGTCTTCACAAGGGACAGAATGGGATATTTTAGAGGTCACCTTGAGAACATTGGCCAGAACGGACTCCCCAAGGCGCAAATTGTTCAATAAAGTAAGATAAAGAGTCTTGAATGAATTCCTCATACTCTGTATCTCATTCTCACTGAATACAATGCTAAGATTATAATTTAAATCAGGGTTCTGCAAATGAAGGATATAAGGAATTTAGATGTTAGAATCAAGGGCGGAAATCGCTACTTTTTCAGATGCTTGTATGATTTTTTGAACGGATTCAGAGTGTCTAAACATGGAGATAAGCTCTTTCTCAGATAAATTTCTTCGTAGTCTTGCATGCTCAAGGATCTCATCTAGAAAGAAACGACATCTCCTAAGTGATCTTCGGAGCATGGGCCTATGATCGTCCATTCTTATCAACTAATATTATAAAACACTTTTGACTTTATTTTTATTTTTTTAAATATAAATTCAATTTCGGGAACAGTCTGACGTCACTAAATGAAATCAGGTTGACCAACACTAACCACTTATCTAGCTAGTTATTTATCTATGATCGTAAATACGTGAATGTTGATGTCGTCCATTTTAGGTCCCTAAACGAGCCAGTTTTATAGCAATGAAAACCCTTTTTTCATTCATATTTAAGAAAATACTGAACTATTGGATGTCAAAATGGGACCACAAATTAAACAAAAGGATTTAAACAATAAGTCCATTAAAATTAAATAAATTCGTTTAAAAAAATAATTAATTAACATAACTTGAAACACATACATTAAACTACAGAATATACGGACACACATATTAATAGTTATGTATCAAAAATTATAAGTTATTGGAATGATAAAAGTTGCTATTGTGCTAAAGTATGCTTAATAAACATATAAAGGCAAATAGATATGAAGCACAAATATGGTAAGTGAAATTTTGTAAGATGATGATGGTTTAATGAAGAAGAACGGGTAATAGAAAAATGGAGTGGAAGTACCACTTCAAAAGTATAAATGATTATCCGTGACTTGAATTAACATTACTATATTATATATAAAATATCAAGTATCGAATTCTTCTTAGTAATACATGTTTTCTAAACCAACATTTTAAGTAGACTTCAAATCTGAAGTAAGAAATATGCAATAGGCAATGGTTTTTTAGATATAATCATTTTTGCAAAGGTATGTCTAATCTGACGGAAATAAAAATATCTCTTCAGCATTTTCAATTCTACAAATGAATCAATTAGTCAAATAGCTGAGGTTTTGAGAGCCTTGTAATTATTTTCTGAAAAATTGGACCTTTATTTAGTCAATATAAAGGAGCTACTGGTGGTCATATGATAGTGCAATATCACACGTTCTAAAATATGGATATTTTTCTCATAAATAGAGTTTCTGTTGCTTCTTAAAAAAATAATAGGGTTCAAGCAAACTAATAAAAAAAATTATGCCGCTAGAGGACGCGTTATACTTGGCCCTTGTTCATATAATTGAAGGAAAGAAAAACTATAGTGAACGGCATTTACATAAACAGTAATTTATAAATAATGCTACTCAACAGCAAAAATGTCACAAAATCGAAATTGTAGAATTTGATCCACTAATTCCAACTATGGTCATAGTTTTACTTCATAATCCTCAGGGCATTAAAAAAAAAGGCTATAAAGCCTTTTTTATTTTTGGCTATTTTTAAGATTCAATGCATTTTTAACCTCTTGTTGTTGAAAATATAGATAAATAATATTAATATATTTTAAACCCTAATGCTAAACAATTTTAACAGTGTTATTATCTTTAGAACTTGAGTGATCTTTGTTTAAAGTTGAAAACGGTTTTTTTTGGAGGTTCATACCTCCAAAAAGTGTAAAAATATCTCATTTGAAAACTGAGATTCTGAACTATAATTTAACAAAGCCTCTATTCAGAAAACTCTCTATATCTTTGTAATATTTAAAATGAATTTTCCCAATTTGGTATCGGAATCAGATCAGGAATCTGGACTACTGAGCCTCCCAAATCATCATTTCTATCATATGATTGGAGACGCTCAATTAGAAGTAATTATCTCCTATGAGTCCTAGCACCTCGTTTTACGTGTTCTACTTTTAGTTCCATTATTTTCCAACCAGAATAGTTTTGGACAATTTACTTCTTCTGTAGGTTGAATAGTAGATTTGCTCATTAATGGCGGCGTTTTTCGAAAACAGTTGAAGATGAAGAAAACTTGATGAAGTGTTCCTAAAATACTACAGATACGGGCGGAGAGCAAGAGGCCTGAGAAAGAGTTTTCAATAATGAATACTTCATTAGCGGTACAAGCATACACTATCTAAATATATTACTAAGGGACCAAAAGGTAAAATTGGTACATACTCATAAAATAATAAAAGATCAATACAAGTAAGAATTATAGGTAAAAATTGATTAAAAGATTACCTACGTCAATTAAATAAAAGTAAATAAAAACTAGAGCGACATATAATACTTCATTCGTGATTATTGACAAGATCTATAGCAAATTTTAGGTAAATTTAAGTATTAAAAGGTTCAATTATTCTCAAAAAACGAGTAATTTTTACTTTAAATTGTCATTTGCATCGAAATAAATCATGATGCAGTGTATTTTATTATTAAGGATATTAATTACATATCTATTTTTTGTATCATAAAATTATTTTAACTATGTTTCTTAACTAAATATTTATTCTTAGAGGTTCCACTTTTGGAAACATCTGCTTAATCGACAAGATATTCAAAATCCTTACGTCTAAAAATCATATTATTAAGAAGAATATTAATATGAATAGTCATGCTTCTGGAACTATGCAAATATTTTTCTACGGTACTGAAACGTTGCAGAGCATGGTTTTTTTTATTTTGTATTGGGCTTTTCACTGATGTTATAAATTGCATCATAATTGAGGGAGGCGCCATTTTAGGGGCTCAAAGTTGATATTTTTAGTAGGTAATTGGACATATTCGCTATAACTCTTGATTAAACTAGGGGAGACCGGGGATGGGAGAAAAGTTACAGTAGGTTTTCGGCCCTTAAACATAATTTTTGGCTACTTACACGAGTAAATTCTGGCACAATATGGTTATGAGCATGTTAAGAAAAAGAAACCGAAAATCAACCTGACAATTTGAAGAAGGTTTTGGAAGAGAGAAAGAATAATGCTCATGACGTTGCCTTAGATCATTTACAATCAGCTGTGACAAAAGAGGAAGGAGAAAAGGATATAAATAAGGACATTTGCAAGAATGACTCTGATCCCAATTCTTCTCTGAGTCCAACAAGGACTTACAATTATAACTCCGCAACAAATCTTCAGGATTACGCACCGTCTTTTGTAGACACACAAGAATGTTCAATCAGGTTTTGCAAATAATTGAATCTATTTAGGAAAGGATGTTCACTACGCAGGAATTATATAATAATAACAATTGCTAAGGAAAAGAAAATTCATTTTTCAGATTCAAGGTTATTCCCTTATCAGTCTAGGGGTTCTAACGGTTACGGTTCTTGAACCGCTAGAACCAGAACCGACAACGTCAAACGGAGACTGAAACTGATACCTCAATGTATTGCTTATCGGACTCGGTTCTTGTGCCTTTGTTCCTATAAAGAATATATAAAGGAAATACAATATATATTATATATAATAAATTAGCTTTACTCAGTGAGTCAATTTTCGGAGATTTTTTTTGTGCCATTGCAGCGATTTCCAATGATTTTTTACTTTACTTGGGTGATCCCGTTGTAGCTGAGTTCTAAATAGCTAAGGGCTTCTTATGGATCGGTAAAAGTGGTATTAGTTACCAAACTGTGTAAATAAATCAAGGTCAGCTACTAGGCATGTCAGGACCCTATAATATGATAACTATTATATTTCAGAAGCCAGGGGGTTCAAACTTTACTATGTCAAGGCCCTCCTACACTTTTAATTGAGATCCCCTTTATACAAAACATGTGAACTATGTATGTTTCGACTGAAAGCAATCCTCAATTCTTCACCTTCCTGCGTCCCCTAGTCTTCCCTCACGGCCCCACACTTTTAAGCGACCTTACTTTCGGGCTCCTGCTGGAACTTGGGGCACCAGCGTATAAGGTAACTGCGGTAGTGTTTGTATCTAATATAATTTCCTGGGCCCGAATTTTCTAGCGACGCCCCTTGTTTTAAGGTCCTGTTACCAAACTGAGCTTTTCTAAAAAAATAACCAGAACCAAGACCCATAAAGCTGAACCGAGACCGAAACTGTTGAAATGAAAGAACCGAGACCCAGATTAATAGAACCGCTGAACCTGAACCGGTACAGCCTTATCCAGATTACCAATTAAAAAAACCAGGACTGCAAAAAACTACACCGAATTTTCATCACAAGTAATACGCCTAAAACTTTACACGCCCCCTTTTTTCGCTCTTGCAATGATTAAAAGCTTCCAACGGGCCTGCAAAAATAATTATTTTGGAAATTACGTATTATATACCCAAAACAGCTGGAGAAGGTCACAATAAGCTCGTGACTATCAATGAATGACCTTAAGAAAAAGCTTAAATTGTATTTCCTCAGACATGTTTATGAAATAAATAATATTTGATAGTGATAATTTTTCTTTGAGTTACTTTTAACGGATAATTTGCTTATATAGAAATAGTCTTTTCTAGCTTATTTATATATTGCAATTTTGTTGCATTCAGGCTCCATGAATATAAGTGATCCGAGGAATAGTCGTATATAGTTATCATATCCATGTTACATGAATGGGACTTTCGTGCCTTTGAATCATAAATGAGATACGTTTGATCAATTTCATTGAAATTAAATTTCATATCCACTGTCATAGTGATTATTTTAATTCCTGGAGCAAATACATTATTGGAGCTTAGAGTCATGGTTTCATTCCATTTAGTATTATGAAGCTTAAAAGTTCCATAGCATCCTTGTCGCCTTCCATTCTTAGTGAGCATATGCATAGAGACTAAATATTGACGACCTAGAAACAAAATAGTAGAAAGTTAATACCTGTAAGGTGCATGCAATATCCCTACTAAGTTGTGTTGGATCAGTCCTAGGACCTAATCAGTCTATTTTTTTTATCGGTCCGATCTTTTTTAACATTCAACTGTACTAATGACCAATGCCTCGGTCCTTCAGTCTTAAGGACCTAGCTACCTTTATAACTATTCTGCACTTATAGCTAGGATTTAATTAAATAAAAACAATAAATGATAGCTAGAACGTATAATAATAAGTTCTGGCCACACACTTTCTGTTTTAAGCTGAGGCTATATCGCTTCTATAAAGGGTGCCTGATAATTTCGTCTTGAACTATTTCGTCTTAAAGCCATATTTCCTCAAGGATATTTCGTCTTAATATTTAAATAAAGGTTTATACGTCGAAATTGTTTGTTTTTGGTAGGAATTCTATTTGAAATTTCCAAATCAAAAGACGTAATAATTATTACTATAAAATAAAAATGCATTAAATGTTTGTTTCTGTTGAAATAATAATGGAGTTATGCTCTTGCCTCATAGGTATTATGCTTGTTCGTGAATCCATGAGTCTTTTCTAGTATGAAGAATGTGATGAGCAATTCTTATATTCGAATCGTTGCCGTGTTTATTTATATTAGTTTTTCTTATAATACCTATTTTATTACCTACTTTGTCTCTGGTTCTAATTTGTTACATAATGAGATAGAAATCTATATACCTCATGTATTTATATATTAAAACGAAATATCCTTGTGGCAAAATGTTCTGATGCAAAATAGTTTAAGGGGAAATTATTTAGCGCCCATGAAAGAATTTATGTTGAATAGAAAAATAACTTAGTTTAAAACTACGTCATTATAGCTGTTTAGTTGGAATAAAAGATCGATAAGGGACAGACCTAAGACAGATAGATTTTATGACAGATCCAACACTACCAGTAAGTAATAACTATAATGCAAAAATCGAAGAAATCCCGGAGAGAGTAAAATATTTGTTATTTTATTATTTAGTGTCCTTTTTTGGGAGTAACCATAACTTTAAAACACATAATGTACAGGGGGGTACGCAGGGCGTATTGGGAGAGCTTGGTTTATGAATTTTTTTCTTCAAAAAATTCAAACAATCCACAGTTATTCACTAAAAATTTCAATAATTATTTTTTTTTGAATTTTTTTTTCAAAATAAAATTTTTTTGGAAAAAAATATTCAATAATTCATAGCTATTTACAGAAAATATTTTATTTTGAAAAAAAAATCAATAATGTACATTTATTCGTAAAAAATTTCAAAAATTAATATTTTTGGGGAAAAAAAAATCGAAAAATTTAGTTTTTCGTAAAATAGTTAATAAATTCACATTTTTTCACTAAAAAACAATATTTAAATTTCATTTATTACATTTGTTATCCAAAAAAATTCCAAAATCCATAGTTAGTAATTCAAAGAAAATTAAATTATAGAAAAATTACATTTTTGCAAAAAAAAAAGTCAAATATTAATATAAAAATAAAATTATGTAATCCACAGTTTTTCACAATAAATAAATTTTAGAAATTAAATTTCAAATAATATATTTTTGGGAAAAAAACAACTTCAACATCCAAAGCTATTAAAAGAGAGGTAAGGGAAAAAATATAGAAACATCGACAGCTGACAAAAAAGAAAAAAAAAAGAAGTGTACATTTGTATATGAATGAGGCATGGTTTTTACTTTCGCTCTCTAGGATTACAGCAGTTTTTACATCTATAGTCTTAAATGTCAAGTTACCGCAGTAAGGATATCCGTCCCTTGTATTAAAATAATAAGAACCACCTCCATTTTTGGGTAAAAATGCTTTTATTCCAACAGGGATTTGTGGAAATGAACAATGTCCACGTTGATATGAGCTCCAGGATTTGCACTTTGATCCAATTAACTGGCATGAATTTGAAAAACTCTCAAGATATATTAAGTAGGCTCTGTAATGATGGCAGCCAAACATATCGAGTCCAAAATCATCAATGTCTATAGAGGAGTAATGCCATGATGAGATTGCGTGGCTGTCTGTATGAGGGGGGTGTAGAGGGACATTTGCCTCCCTCCAATAAATTTTTTTAACTTGACGTCAGCAATATTGATATCGGCCATTTTGGGAGCCTAAACAACCAAGTTTTTATAACAATAAAGACCCCTTTTTTATTAATATTAAGGAAAATAGTCAATTCTTGGATTTCTAAATAGGACCAATAAATCAAAGTACGTCAGTAACTTAATAAAAGTACATCTATCAAAAATGTATCTATCTAATCCTTATTTATTGACTATAGAAGGGTGGTCGTTTGAAAAGTCTGTGCAAAGTAGAAGAAATAGCATTACTGGATAATATCATATGTTTTAATTCCTTTGACCTCCCACTTTCACTTTACAAAACTATCCAAAAGTGACTGAACGCATTAGTTAGAACTTTGTTTTTAAGTAGTTTATGTTTATATGAAATGGAAATACATTTTACAAATCTATATCCATTTTCTCAAGCTATTATTACATTAATTTGCATGTAAAATGGTGTCAGCTCTCGGAACTACTCGCATATATCGATGGTGGTATGTTTAGTTAGTAGCATCTCTTGTAAGAACTCACATCAACTTTCAACAAGATCGGTCTATTTCTTTCTGCGTGGCATTTGTTTAAATCGAGGAAGTGGAGTGTTTTTATCAAAAATATACAAAAAATAATTTTGTGTGTTGATTAAACATTACTTTATCAAAGTCAAACCCCCTCAAGAGACTAAAAAGGAGCTAGATAAAATTGTGGGTACTCTGCACCTTCGATTAGAACAGTTTATAGGTGGTTTCAAATTTTTTGGAGGGGCCATATGGGCACTAGTGACGCTGAACGTTCTGAACGCCCTGTTGAAGTTAATACTCCAGATATCTTTGATAATTTCCATGATACAGTTATGGATGACAGAAGAGTGAAGCTGCATGAGATTGCTTGTGCTGTGGTCATCTCTAGTTGGAAATCTATTTCCATTAATTTTGTAACCACAACTGCTGAGGTGTGAGTTGGTGCATTTTAATGATGGTAAAGGACTTTTTTGTGGGCCAATCGTTCCCTTTTCCAGATAGTAGAGAGGATTATTACTTGTGAATCCAAAGGACAGTTGCCATAATCTTTCCGGTCGATTCTTCGATTCAAAAGAATGCCAAACAGAAATAAATAGACTGATTTGGCTGAAAATTGGTGTGTGCTCTTCCAAGAGATGCTACTAACTAAACATTACCTCAATACGCACAAGTAGTGCTGTCTCTCGGACTTTGCAAACGCCCCTCGTATATCTGAGACCCTAATGTCTAGTAAAAATATGTTATTACATCGTTAAATAATCTTTTTTTCCCAAATTGTAGACACAAATTAACTATTACAATGGAAAGGATAAAATATTTTTCTCTAATAATCCTATTTGTTTTATCCCTAATCGATAAAAAAAATATACAGATTTAAACATTTCATAGGGACTGTCAATACATTTTACTTTCATTAAATTCAATTATTATTCTTCATCATTAGAATAAAGTAGTATTTAATTAAGGTTCTAGGTCTTTTTTTATTATTAAAGACATTTGACGGAGTTTAATCTAGATTTATTGTAAATGTGTCCATTTTATTTAGAATAAATATCAAAAGATTCCTAGGTCAGATGGGGTAATTGTAATACTATAATGTTTACTTATACGTAATCAATGCATCTCCGTCTAACCAATTAAAGGAACATTAAAAACAAAATTAAAATATATATATCACGTATGATGCAATTTATGACGTCAATGAAAACTTTCTATTTATAATATATCAAGATACATATTATCAGAGGTCAAGTTTGTCAAAAAGTATATCCCCCCCCCACACACAAAAAAAGAATCCTAGTCACCGCTTGCCCTCCGATTCCCCTGGATTAATTATAATTCTGAAGGAAACTCCTCACCCGTAACACCTATCGAAGAACTCAATCGAGGACATCCTTTTTGCAACTTTCCTCCATTGGGATAAAAATCCACATGCCCCATCCTTTCTACCGTTCCTGCACCTCCCATATACAACGGCAATCCATTACTATGAATAACATCCACAAATTTAGCGTCAGAAGGATCCAACCTTTGCAGCTCGGTCTGTCCAGTAAATCCTGGTCCAGCTGGATCCAATCCTTTAGATATATAAATAAACTCAAGACTTTTAATTATAATAAATGAGTGTCTAACCCGATATTCTTTTTAAATGAGGAAGGAGTGAGCCCGCATATCCGACAACGTGAGCTCCTAAACTGAATCCAATAAGGTGAGTGTTATTATTAACAAAACCTATATTCTTATTGACTAGCTCAAAAAACATGGCAATCAGTTTCCCAACCATTTGGGTATTGGCTGCAGCCTGTACATAATAGGGAGGTTTTGCCCCTTTGCTCCAATCCAGACAAAACACATTATAATCCCCCTATTGTAACAAAGTCTTGTGGGTTAAAAAATCATAATGGAAAGATACTTTGAAGTAGTGGTTCTCTACAGGGAATTTGAAACGTTTAGGGAGGGTTAATTTTATGTCTCTTACAAAATGTTTACATCTATATTATGTAAAAAAACAAAAAAACTTATATGTTATCACCCCCCAAAAAAAAAAAACCAAAACCAAAAACACAACCACAACAACTTTTAATTAAATTGCATTATAATTAACCTTTCATTTAAGTATTTGTTGTTTTCCTTTAATTAATTGACTTTATTATTATTGATGGGACGATTCCGATGTTAACGCTAGTAAAAATTCCCAATGTCGATTCTTTAATATTTTATATAATAGTTAAAAGAACCATTTTGCCATCAGGGCAAATTTGAAAAATTAAATTTGTTGGGAAAAAAATTCAAATATTAAATTTTTTGAAAACAAATTTGAAATATTCAATTAAATGGTTTAATTTTTTTTTAAAATCCCCAGCTATTAAAAAAAAATTCCAAAAATATAAATTTGATATAAAATTTGTTGAAAAAAAATTCAAATTATAAATTTTTTCGGAGAAATTTTCAAAAATACATAGTTGTTCACAGAAAATTAAAGTTTTTACTTTGTATTTTATTACTTTTCTAAGTTATGAAAAAAAAAACCCAAAAAAAATAAATTTTTGGAAAAAAATTTGAAAAATTAATTTTTGGATTTTTTTTTTTCATAACTAGCAAAAGTAATAAATAGCTAAATACGAGTAATAAATAATAATCGGAATCTTAAATAAACACTATTTTCCCGATACTGATTCTAGAAAAAAAACCCGGATTCTCCGATTCCGATTAATATTCCATCACTATTTACTATAAAAGTTCATTTCGTTTCAGAGCAAAAAATATTGGAGGAAATGGCTTAATTGAGAATCTGGAATTGGGTAATGGAGATAATAAAAAGGTTAAGAGCCGCTGCTTGGAAGAAAGAGGCGACAAAACAGTTGAAATACAATTTTTTTTTGGGGACTTTTGTAGAATAACTTTTTCAATTTAACTCTACAAAAATCGCATCTTTAACAATGACACGGTACAAAAGAGTTGGAGTGAAAATTTTTAAACAAATCAGAATTCAAGGTGACTTTTTTCCCTTCATAGCTAGCTATGCTTGTCGCCTATATCCCTGGCATAGAGTCTCTTTAGGAATGAGGACATTTACCTCAATCAAAAGCCTCTTGACAAAATCCATTGGCCAATATCCCTCACAATTGCCTCCAAATCCATGTACAATCACCTTTGTCTCTTTCTCATGATTAAAGTTTGATTCTTTGAGCTTATTCAAGTCGTTGAATAAGAGGTCCAGGGATTGGCTTGGATTTTGACGGGTGAATAATTTAAATTTGACATCAAGATGTCGTCCATCAAGAGGGAATTTCTTTTTCACCAGATAACGAATAGGTTGAAAGCATCCAAATAGATTAAAACATTTACTCTTCCTATTCATGAATTTAAAAGGACTTTTATCAATTACAGCCCCAATTTTTTTCAAAAAGTATTCACTCCAACTGAGCATAACTTTTTCGTAGTAATATTGACTCCAGCTGGATATGAATGTCATTATTGATTTAAAATTCATGCTAATGAATCGAATGAAAGAGTTATTAGATGTGCGTCGTTAAATTCAAAATGCTCACCGAGTTGCATTTCCATTATGCGCTATGTTTGTTGACTCACCGCCTGTAATTGTAATAAAATGTGATAATTGAGTAAGGGGGAAAAAGTGGGCTAATTCATTCGACTGAATGTTTTTATGTTAAAGGGGCAATATAAAAATTCAAATAAATGTCAAACTCCTTTCAAATCTCAAATCCTTTTATTTTACAACTCTCCACGGTAATTTCCAGATGGTGGCTAAAAGTCTATTAAAAAGCTCGTGTCCATAAATATTTTCATCGAGTCGGTGCTTGTGTTGAATTGGTCCTAGGACTAATCAGTCTTCCTTGTCTCCCCTTATAGTCTGTTTTTCTAATGAGTCTAGTCTTTTTCACCATTCATCAGTCCTAAGAACCCATAAGTCGGTCCTACATATCTTTTTATTTTCTTCACTTATAGCTAGGAATTAAGAAAATATGAGGGTGGTTTACCTCAGTTTCTTACCTCAGTGTGAAGATGCCAGCATACGTATTATAAAAGCTATCTAGTATCTAGTGATAGTTACTCACTAAAGATTCAGTCATTTTGGACGCGTAATTCTTGTTTAACAGTCGTTTGAGTGAGTTGATGTGATTGTTTTTTCTGTCCTTGTTTGTAACTTCGCTGGGATAAGTATGTAGAGTTACAAGATGACTACGCTGAAATATTAAACAAAATCCAATTTTTTTTTCTCAAAAAAAAAACAAACAAACAAAAACTCACATCATCTCACTCAAACAACATTTATTTAAGAACTAGCAACAGATGCTATATGAGTCCTGCTATCTTCAAGGTGAGGTTGGACACTTTTCAGAACACCCTCGTATTAAATAATATCTAAAACTTTGCTATTAGCTCCTTTAAACTTAAGGTATTTCGTACTTTGAAAGTGCTTAACAATGAAACCTTGGAGTCTATTCAAATCTGAACCCTTAATAATTAAATAATTAATGAAGGATAAGTGATTGAAATTAATTCATGTTTCGATATATAAGAGCATAAACAATTAGTTGCAAAACAAAACATATCTGAGCTCTCCACTTTACGTACAAGTCCAGAAAATGGCACTTGAACGTGATTGACGAATTTTAACTCGCTCACTCCAAGCAATTGGGCTTCTCCAGGACTACCGTCTACGCCGTCAGCAAGTCCGAAACGTTGAAGAGGAAGAATGCCTCTATCAAAAAGGCCAAATTAGACCGTCAGAAGTTAAAGAAAATAGCTATGGCCAATCCCCTCAAGTCAATGAGGGCCCATTTAAGAGATCTCCGGGCTTCACACCACACTGTCCAGAGAACTATCAAAAACGTGTGTGGACAGAGCCTTGTGAGAGTGAAGAGGCCACTTTTGACACCATCAGTGAAAAAAACCCACTCCTCCCTTGCAAGTATCTTTTGAATGAGTATTTTGAGTTCTTTTGTGAGACTTTGGGCCTCCTTAGCCCGTATGCCAACTCCATGGACTACACCTTTTGAGTGCATGTGTGGGGGAAGGCCTACAGTGTCCGTCATCCAAACACTCGTGGCCCCTAAAGTCACTGGGACGCCATGAAAGATGGCTACAATGGCAGTGGGTGCCAGGCCTTCCACCCCCACCTGTAAGCTATCATTGTGTTTACATTAATGATTAAGAGAGCTTAGATACACACCTTTGTATAGTATTAATTTTCTTGAAATCATATCGTTATTTAATAAATTTCATCTTGCTCAAGTTTAAAATTCAAAGTGTTCCAATTTTAATGGACCCCCCGGTATATGGAGTTTTTCTCACTTCTGTGACATATTTACTTAAAGCACCATGATTAGATTAATAATTATATATTGATCGTTTACAAAGTCAAGTTTCCTTTACATAAATTATACATAACTCACGTGCCCGGAGTAATCCATGAAAGAATACAATTATTGATATTATTATCCACATTCTCATATTAAAGGCCTTGAATTTTTGATTAAATTCATTCTCTACTGTTAAAGCAAAAGAACACACATTTGATATCACAGATGGTACGATCTTTAAATGCTTCAAAACATCAATCAACATATTATTCTTTGACATGATGAAATTATCCCCTGCCTTTTAATTGACTCATCCTTGTTTTAAAAACACATACTTTAAGCATGTAAATAAAAAAAATGACATAATATATGTATATGCACGCTTCTACGTTATCATTTCAGTATAATTACTTCCAGGAATACTTTGTACGAAAGTCGAAATGTACAAATCCGTCAATTTCGAAATTTTTCTTACTGGAAATTGATAAACTCCCTCAAGGAGTGAATTATATTAATCTTATTAATAAAGAAAAGTTTATCGGTATGTATGAATGCATGAAAAACAGTCATCGAGTCCAAGAATTCTAATCACAAAATTTGCCGGATTTTTGACCTCCATTTTTTTGCCAGCCAACAGGCCGGAACACAATCACTATGGTTTTTATCTGTCAGGTAGGGTAGAGAGGTTTGCCTTCAAGAATTATAATGCACCAGTTGAGGCCTTGAAGGCTTCCATCGTCAATACAATAAAGGACATTCAGACGGTGTCTACAGATCATTATCGAGAACAAATGCTTTCATTATGCATACTCATTTTACATTCAATGTGTCTTTCAAATGTATACAAAATAATCTTTCTATCTCTTATACAAGTCTCATAATTAGCCATTAATGTTACTCTGGATTTACCTTGTCCACCCTAAATACAAATACCAATGTATCATGTTTTTTTTTGTTATTAATCTCTGGTTTCAAGTGCATTTTCAGTATATTTTAGGTCAAGTAAAAAGTTCTGAGGGGTTTTCGCTAGATGTCATTTGTGAGCTATATCTTTAGATTAATACATAGCGCAAAAAAGGTTAAGCGTACACTTAAGAAAAGTTCCCTTACAATTTTGTATTTGGCTGAAGCCAGTTGCTTGTTACAGCGTTCCAAAATGGAAGTAAACAAAATAAAAAAAATAACAAATTCTTCATTATCACATGACCAAGGTTTGTTAATGTGTACTGTTAATGGATCCAATACAGTATCGCATACAACATCAAAGGGATGGTTCCAACAATTCCGTTCTGGTAATATAGAAGTAAAAAATGTCGATAAAATAATGTTGGGTTGGACCGGCACTTACTCTATTGCTCAGGAACTGAAGATTAGCCAGAAAACCCTTTGGAACCATCTAAATTGCAAAATCCTGACTAATGTTAATTTTATTGCCAAAATAAAACAAAAAACAAACAAACAAAAAACCCATTCCGAATTTTTTACTTTACCTATTATTCAAAAATATAAGTCTGAAAGTACATAATAGCCAGATAGCAGTTGGTGCGATTGACTTATTACTAACTTATTGACTAAGTACCAGATGATTGATTTATTTTTGTCTTTTTGGAGGAAAGGTTACATGATACAAGAAAAGTAACGACCTGATATATTTACGAGGAGGGATCAACAAGAAATTCTATCTATGTCCTCTGGGAAACAAAGTATAAGTATAGATTAACATATTGCTTACGAGGGACGCGGAAAAGTCCATGCAAAGTCCAAAAAATGGCTCTACTGAGGTTATGTTTAGTTAGTAGCATCTGTTAGAAGAACACACACCAACTTTCAGGCAGATTGATTAATTTCTTTCTGTTTAGCATTCGTTTGAATAAAGGGAGTGGAGTGATTTTCACAATTACATTTAGTAGTTTTACAACCTTGGAAATCCCAGATAAAAATTTATTTAAACAAATGGAAAATTTACTACTGTAAAGTATTGTTAAAAAATATGTTTATCTATTAGGTAATTTGCTAAGTTGTAAAAAACAACTTATTCATTAATCAAACATTGCAAATAACTAAATATTTTATTATGCACCATAATAAAAACTTCTTGGGTTTCCCTCGATGAGGCCAATCACTGTTAGTCGACCTGCATTTTATTGTCATTGAATAAGTAATGAAATTCTTATGAGAAAACAAGACTACAAATAAAGTGGGGGGAGGGTTGACTCTGATCCTCAAGATTTAATATATTTATTTATTTACATGTGGTACATATTAATGAGTGTTTTAAAAAAAAAAGAAATTTGAATTTCTTAGAATCTCAACTTTCAAATGATATATCCAGTGCTCGAGTTGTAAGGAGATGAAAATGAAATGAAAATAGTAAAAAGTGTTTTAAAATCATCGTTATTGATATATGCATTTATAGCCATTCTGAGTCGTGGTCCATTAAAATATGAACACTTTGAATTTTAAGCTTTAATAAGATATAATTTATTAATTAGCAATATAATTTCAACATAATTAATACAACAATTAATAATGTGTGTCTGAGCCCTCTTAGCTATTAATGTAGCCGTCTTAGCGGCGATTATGGCTTCCAGGTGGTGGTAGAAAGCTTGGCACCCGCTTCGGATGCATCACTCTGTCATGGCATCCCAGTGCTGGCTGATATTGGCGTTGAGGGACTTGGTGTGAGGATGACGAACACCGCAGGTCTTCCCCTCGACATGCACCATAAAGGTGTAGTCGAAGGGGTTGGCATCAGGGCTGTAGGGGGGCAAAAGTGTAAAAAAAAGTTCAAAAGAGTCTTGTAAAAGAGGAACTGGCTTTTTTTTCATGCCTCATGTGAAAGTGGCCTCTTCACTCTCACATGACTCTTTCCATTCACTTTTTTGATAGCTGAACAGTCTGGTGTGAAACTCAGAAATCTCTTGCATGGGCCTTCATTGAATTGAGGATATTGGCCTGTGCAGTTATCTTTAACTCCATTTTCGCCTTTTTGACAGAACCTTTCTTCCTCTCCAACGTTTCGTATAAATGCTGATGGCGTACACAGTTGTTCTGGAGATGCCCCACTGTTTGGAGTGCGCGAATGGAAATTCGTCCATCAGGTTCAAGTGTAAGTCAGCTAGATACCTCAAATTTGTTTTGTTTGGTAATTAATTGTTTATGCTTTAATATATCGGAATATAAATTAATTTCAATCACTCAAACTTAGTTAATTATTGAATTAGTAAGTGTTCAGGTTTCAATTGACTACACAGTACAGAGTAAGTTCTCAAAACTTAGAGTACTTCCCCCATATTTTCCATCAAGATAAGTCTGATATATCAATAATACCAATGTCATTAAGTGTAACTAATAAATAATTAATTTTGTATGGCTCAGGCAAAATGTTTAATAAGATAATATATGGGTGAATGTTTGGTTGTATGTCTTCTATGTAGGTGTTAAAATGCTGAGAGCTAGATGGCTGAGATAAAAAAAATTCCTAGCGTAAAAGAAAAGTTGTAGTTTCCCAACGGGGGCTTACAAAATGAATCACGTGGTCGTGGTTTCGTTGGCCCTTGAGTACATCATGTCCCAAAAGAATACAAGGAAAACTGTTGAAAGATTTTCACGTTAATCCTTAATTCACCCTGAAGGACTCTAAGCAAAGAGTGGACACTCAAGCCAAGGAAGGTAGGATTTAACTTAAAGTTAGAAGCTGCTACATGTTCCTCCAGACACAGCCAGTTTGAACATGCCTTGTGAAAATAGAAGAATAAGGGTGACTATGTCACACCAATAACACGATATTATAGGTAGGTTTAGGAACATAGTCTTCCTTGTCTTTTGATTGGTTTCTTTATTTTTCCCTTAATCGCTCTTTTCCTAGATTCCTTTAATCCCCCTCCCCCTTTCAGATGATTAATACCTTTATTGTATCACACAACTTTTCCTGAAAAAAGGCCCGAAATCCTCTGGTAGTTAGCCAAACAAGTCAATCACACAAAATGTTCTTTATCACTTACGTAATTGCAGGATATCATTGCCTCAGATGCTCAAAACGCCGTTACCTTTATTATATCACACAATTTTCCTTAAAAAGGGCCCGAAATCCTCTGGTAGTTAGCCAAATATGTAAATCATACTAATTGTTCTTTATTTCTTACGTAATCCCAGGCTATTATTGCCACATTATTTATCCAAAATTTTTAAAATGAATGACATATATTCATATGAATGCCAAAATGTTTTTATAGAAGCAATAAAGTGGCTAATATATATATATATATATATAAAACGAGGGATCTTTATTGTATCATGCAACCTTTCCTCCGAAAAAAAGCCCCGAGATTATATGGTAGTTAGCCGAATAATTCCATCATACAAATTCCTGTATATCTCCTATGTACTTCGAGACTATCAACGTCATTTATTTTTCTTCACCATTTTTCAAATATATTTTGTAATATTTAAATCTACATTTATTTTATATAATAAAATATTACTAAGCAATACCATAATAATCTATTAAATGCGTAGCTATGAATTTGAATTACTATATGATAGCCAAAATTTCATCATATAAATAATAAAAAGGTTACTATATATCCAATAAAGGACGAGGAATTGTATTCATGTTCTTTTGGACATGGAGCAAAGCAGAAGAGGGAATCGACAGCTGATAACAAAATATATAGGGACTTGTCCTTAGGAGTAATCCTTAAGACTGTTGGTCCTTGGATGGTTTATTAAGGCAAATAAGACTTATGAAATATTTATTAAGATTATTCCACATATCTTAGAAAAAATATTATATTTTTCATTATAATGCAAGCATATTATATTCTTACTTATTTATATAATTTAATCTATTAAATAAGGGGTAATAAAAAAAAGAAAGAAAAACTCCTTCATTGACGTCAATAGGGATCAAATTTTATCTTTTCTAAGAACCAACAAATGGAACTCGACTAGATGGGACCAGACTGGACTGTAGCACGATCCTAGGTCCTAAATAAGGAGGGACACAACACTTCTGATTACGTATCAAGAGAGAGGACCCAATCGCCAACTGAAAACAAGATACATAGGGACATTTGTGTTAATGAGGTAACGGCATGTCAAGAGCTAATTTTTCGCTCAATCTCCAGACTTTCAATTATCTCATTACGACCCAAAATAATGTTTAAATTGACTAATACAGAAATTAGAAGCTTACAATTGAACAGGGAAAAAATGAATCCCAATTCGGTTTTTTTTTATTAACTACCATTTATTTAGGTATAACTTTAAATTGAAAAAAAAAAATAAAAAAAAATAGGGATTACCCTTGCAACTTAAATTGCAATAACGGAGGTGTGTATGTGTAGACAGATGGTTGCATATAAAAGGTATCAAATCCAAGGTATCAACACTCAATTTATCACATCATCTCAAGAAAACCATTTCAAAATGAAAGCCTTCATCATTCTTATCTCCCTCACTCTCTGTGCAGTGAGTGTTTCAAAGGCTCAAACAGTCCTCAAAGCAGCAGCATCAGATAACAATATTCGAGACTGCTTTTGCCAATGCTCTAGTCTTACTTTTAGAGATAAAAATAATATGGTGAACGGAAACTGCAAAACGTGAGGCCGAGCACTTCATCGCCAAATCTTTACATATTATGTAATTAATAATGTTTTAATTTGTGTTACCGTTTTTAGGACCTACAATGGAGGACAATGGTGTTATATTACAGATGAGGCAGCTCGTAACGGAGATTGTCCTGATGCTCGTTCCTCCAAACAGTTTCAAGGAGGGCAATGGTCATACTTTTCCTGTACCACTTCCTCTACTCGCCAATGTGTGTTCGATGCAGTGGTAAGTTTTGATCACATGGTTTAATACTAGGTTAAGTAAAGAATTCTGAGCTTTTTTTGCTAGAGTAATACATAGTATAAAAAAAGCTGAAAGTATGCTTAAAGTTTAAGCGTACACTTAAAATTATATTTTTTGTGTTGGGTGGAGCCAGTTGTGTGTTGTTACAGCGTTCCAAAGTGGAAGTAAAAAAAAAAAAAAAAAAAAAAAAAAAAAATCAGTATCCCCACGACCAAGGTAAATGGCGGAGTAATCAGGAAAAAAAAAAAAAGTGCTGTTAATGGACCCAATACAGTATCGAATACAACAACAAAGCGTGGGTTTCAGCAATTCCGTTCTGTCAATAAATACCTTAAACATGTCGATACAATAATGGAAATCGTCGAGTTGGATGGGTATGTGAGCATTTATTCAATTGCCAGGAACTAAAGATTAGCCAGAAAACCCTTTGGAACTATTTTAATTTGATAGATCTAACCATGTTAATTTTATTGGAAAACTAATGCGAAAAAAAACCGCTCAGAATTTATAACTGCAGCAATGATGTAAATTTTAACATTTTTAATTCCTTTTTAACAGAGAAGCGGTGGTTGTTCCTCCTCAGCCTTTAATTCAAGAGTAAATGTTAAGTCCTCCTTCAGACCCTCTGATGCTTCATCCTCTGATCCAAGCTCTCCTTAACAAGCAATGGGATAATAATATTTATAAATTTACTCAAATCGTGCCATAAGTTATGATTAAAAGAAATAAATGAAAAATGTCATAACTTAATCTTAAATCTTTAATTGTAGATTTTATTATTTAGGGACGAAAAAAAAAGTTCTGTTTAAAAAAGAATATATATAATGTGATATAATTAGTAATTGTTGTTGCATATTTTTTTCGGTTCAGTAAAGTCTTAAGATTGGTCCTTAGGACTGTCTGCCTTTGGGACAGGTCCTTGGAATTTTTAATAAACATATTAATTTTATTTATCATTATATTATATATAAGATAGTAAAGGTAGGGAGTACCCGGCATGGTTCTGAGTAATAAGGCGTCAGTAACAAGACAAATTTTGCTTTAATAACATTGAAGAAACTCACACGTAACTAATCAACACTAATATCAACTCATATGACGTCTTCTCTCCTCAACAATGAAGGAATAATTATAATGCTATAAGTTTTTTTTTATAATTTTAGAAAGAGTCAATCATTCTTACAGGTCATTATTAACAATTGCATAGGTAATAATTTACCAATCTTACTCGTAGAAGACCTTAGCGTTGACCTACATTGTGTCAGCAACTCATATCAAAATAAAAAAAATATCTGGAGAAACTTATATGTGAATTAAATTTGATTGAATTATCAGCCTATTTTAGCCCCATAATGTGTCATGGAGAAGAAGCCAATCAAAGTCACGAATTAATTTAGCGCTTCCCTCAAAATTAGCCTATAAAAATACTAAGTATGCCTTCTATCGTTCTGAACTGTTGTCCGATCACAAGATGATGGTGGTTTGTTTTGTGTTTGAAACTCTTTAAAAACCCTGGAAACTCCCTTTATGGTAGATCCATAATGAAAAATGTGTAAATAAAATGAAAACTGAGATTGCAAATAGTTTTAATTCTTCATTTTCTGTAAAAAAGTTATGTTTTTCACTTAAACTCACAATGGTTAGGTCTCCTAGAAGCTGCATGACTGAAAAGAGAAAAGTGATAGATGATTTGAATGATAATTTGGAACGTACCTTAAACATGGATTCACTTTTTCAACGAAAAATAACTTTTGAGTTTTTTAATTCCTTCTGGATTGGCGAAATCGCCGAGTTAGAAGTGAGGGCTAAAATAGAAAATGAAAATGACCCCGAAAGATTAAAAACCTTACCAATAAAAAATATTTCTCAGCCTCAGTAATAAAGAAAATGAAATGAAATTGGGGAAAGATATTTACGACATGCAGAGAAGAGATTTTCCCGTATTGATATAAAATATATTATACTTGGAACTGATCTTATACATGGATATATCGATTACTTTTCCCCTTTGCATGCTGCAACACAAAGGGTTCTTTGGAAAGCGACTCCCACTTACGATTGTGGAACGGCCGTGGATATTATTCATAAGTATGTTGGAAAGAAACCTTTTTTTTACGAATTTACGTGACCCTGTATCTTTGGAATGAGAGGCACTTACAAAAAATCAGGTAACAATATATGATGATTGATATTCACTCTGTTTTTTATTTTTTTATATACCCGAAAGTTTACTTTTCCTCTCATAAGACATGCCAAGCTACACAATATGGGAATGGAAAATGAATTTTTCTAATTCAGAAGAGGACTCTAAGTCGTCAAGGTGTGATGAATAGATTAGGGAATTAAATTTATCTAGTAATTGAGTGCAGAGGATTATGTCCTTTTTCTTACCAAATAGCTGATGGAAAAAAAATCACTGCTCTATTTCAAATAGCCACATGAGTTTTGTTTTTCAGCACTCCATGTAAAACTTGTCGTAAATTATTCAATACTATTCGGAATGTCCACAATGAGATATTCTGAGATCATTTATTAGTTTATACTTGGAAGGTCTGCGGGACAATAAAGTTAATATTATAATGGCGATAATTCTATTCGGCGTGTCATAAAAAAAAAGTACTTCTAAAGCTAGGTCGATAGGGAATGTTTTATTAAATGTAAAGAGTTGTTACCTATCTAAAAATATAACTGTAGGAGAACCCGTAATTGCAGAGGAAATTCGTGCTATTTTAATTTCTTAATTTCGGCTGTGGCAAGATATATCATACATCAAACACATCAAGACATTTTGGACTTTCCAGAAGATAATCAAACTTTTTAGAGAGAGCAAAAAAAAAAAAAATTGAAATAAATAAATATAAAAAAAAACAAAAACTGAGCTAGTCGTTGGTTTAAAAGCAAATTTGCTATTAATATTATGTTTGTATTTTATTCATTTTAGATACTAATGTTTTTAGTTAAGATATATAAATATTTTATGTTTGTAGGCCTTCATCTGGGAAGAAATTTTAAACTATAACATTTAATTATATTTTTGTAAATGCATCTTCCCCAGAAAATTTGAAATAAATGGTATACAACTGGGAGGACTATATGCAGTGCACATTGTATAGATGTTAGATGCTCTACGCACACTCCTGCAATATTTCATTAATATTTTTATTTCGTAAATCAGAATATGTTAGTGTTATATATCAGAGAGCATAATGTAAAGTGCACCCAGTAACTGTTTTCAGACATTTACACAGATATACAGAATAACTTTGCTTTATTAATAAGATATAATAAGACCAAAGGCGTCAGGATGGATCGATTTTAATTTTTTCAAGGACTGGACTAGACTAGATGGGATCCGTCAGGGCTGGACCACGGTCTTCAATAAGGACCTACACAACACTACAGGGTTGATATTATCTAGTGCACACATAATTTATATTTTGATAAATCTGAAATTTATTTGTTTATTGTCTTCAAACTCGGTGAAGGATAGGTTTTGGAACTCAAGATTCCGTATGTAAAGTTTTGACTCAATTATAAACAAAAAAATAAGCACTATTTATATGGAGCAACGTAGGGATTAAATTTTGAAGCTTGTCTAACGCGGTATGATCCGCATGGTCATAAGCAAGAATCTCGGGTGCAGTCGTGCCCCGGTTTGTCGTGCTTGTGACTTGTTAACCCCTAACTAGAGTATCATGAAGAGGATGACAAATCCAAAACTGTCCTTACCACCCAGCTGGTGACGAAGGCTAAAGCCTCATTGAAGAAGAACGCCATCTGCAACGTCATCACCATTGCCAAGTATTATAAGACCTCAAGGGCAACCATGGAAGTCTTAAGTATGGTATTTACAATCGGCCCTTGAAAAAGGCTCCAAATTTCATTGCACTCTCTACACGACATCATTTCCACTAATATTACATTAAATTATCCTAGTTGACTGTTTAATTAAGTCAAGTAATTTCTTAATTATCTTTCATGCAGGATAATAGGTTGTCATTAATATTCTTAGTTTTGGCATAATTTAGATATTTATTATTTTAATAAAAATGAATGAATGTCGATTGATGATGATGTCATCGGTTGATATCTATAATGAAATCCTTAGAAAAGATTGTTCTTTCGAACGGGTTTTACGTCCGATTCGGACATATCTGTACAATTTAGAATTGCAACTGACTTCAAAATGTTGGGTCTGACACATCCCTACAGATTCCTATAGCTTAAGAGGCAAAGGAGTTAGATGGGCGTCCGCAGGATTATATATATTTATATTTTTTTTTGGTTTTGGGGGGTGGGGGATTAGTTTTTGAAATTTAAAAAAAAAATCAAAAATCCACATCTATTCCCAAAAAATTATTATTTTACCAAAAATTGTAAAATGTTAAATCTCAAAAATTAAACTTTTTAAACATTTTGGAAATAAATTTCATATTTTAAAATATCTAGTAAAGACAAAAAAAAAAATTTTAAAGGGGGAGGAGGACTATAAACACTCTAGCGCACCCCCTGCGGATGCTACTAAGTTAGGGATGCATATCCGTGCTACTTATATTCGAAAAAATCCTTAACTTTTCGATTTGATTCAAATTTTGAGTGGATTTTCAAATTTAAGAACCTCAAAGTCGACACTAATTTTTTTGAGAACCGGTTCCATTTTTTACCAACAACCCTTAAAGAGGGTTATTAACTCATTATTATATCTATAATTTTCTAAATCCTATCAATGTCAATTATTTTCGGATCCTTAATAATTTCAACATATTAAGACGAAAAATCATCTCTTTTGTTAAGAATTGGGAATTTTTAAATGTTAATATTTTACTCTTTAATAAAAAAATTAAACCACTTTTAATGGGATAAAGGATAATAAGATTTTGCAATATCTTTAGTTCATCTTATCTAATAGTTTACATGTCCTTATTTTCAATTTTTTAGGAGTAAAATTAAAACGGAATATTTTGTGAGGACATGTATATATTAAAATCATCTGAAAATAGTGCTCCGTACAACTTTTATTCAATATGTGAACACTCAGCTCTAATAACTGCCTCAACACGATACTTAAATCCCTTGCAGACCTTGACCAAGTTGATCGAGTTGACTCGAGCTTGGTCCACTCCTTCTCGATGGAAGCCTCTGGAGACTGGACAGTCCAGGAAAGATTAGCGCACACCTTCAGCCACATGTTGATTTTCTAAAAGTACGAAAAGTTGTCTCTTAGGAAGGCCTGGGTCTTAGCGGCGTGATGACACGGAGCTCGGTCTTCAATGAAAAAAAAATTGTACCATAACTTTTTTCTGGCCCAAAATAGAATTTTTTTATCCAGAAGTTCAATGTAAGCAATTATATTGGGGCTGCTCCTTCCTCTCCACAAAAATAGGAGTGTAGACCAAGTCCAACGTCCAAGACTAGTGTTCCGCCTTGATTTTTTTTTGTTCTGAAGGCATGTCTGACTAAACCTGAGATATTGTTTGGATGTAGGGTTTGTTCTGCTTATTCAGAGAGGCTCTTATTGGTCTTTCCAATAGCCTCAGCCTGCTCTGTTGAGAGATTAGATGTCTTGTTACCCTCTTCCGTAATTTTCCACAAATGGTCTTCTGGATTGAAAATAATAAAATGTGTGTACCACTAGATAAGATCCACCCTGTAATAAGGACTACCAAAAGTACATCATTGGCATCATAATTCATTTAGAATATTTTTGAGATTTTCTACTTTCAGCTCATTTTTTCGGACTGATTAAAAAAAAAGGTTTGGTGGATCTTTTCAAATAGCTTCCAAAAGTAATGGTTTTATTTTTTAGGTGACTTTTTTTTACCTTGTTCGAATACCTTTTCCTTTGTTATTTTGATATTTAGTTTAATGACAGTTTTTTTTTAGAAAGTAACATTTGTATCCATTTTTAAACACAAGTGACATCTTATTGTTTACGACTTTGATCCTCTATAGGAAGAGGTGTCACAAAACCCCTATCACCTGCTTGCAACGGGCCTGAACCAAGCGAGTCCTAAATATTAATATTGAGCATACAAACCCTGTCTCAGAGGTTCCTGGTGGGGCTAAGAGATGGTGGTAGTAGTTATTTAACAAAAAAAAAAATACTGTATTAGAAAGTACATAATCTCTAATATATATATGTTTCAAGTTGAAAGGCGCCATGTTGTTTAGTATTAGTTTGGCAGCCTTTAATAGGAAAACTTCTCAGTGAATTTGTGAAAATGGCGACCATTGTTCATCATTATGTGATACAATATTTTTATTGAGAAGGACTCAGTGCAACTAATATTAAAGCTGAACTGAATGCTATTCTGGACGAGTCTGATACTTTGCTACAATATTAACATTTCGACGACCTGAGTTTAAACCATTATTATTCAAATTTTCATTTTCTGCGAACAGTCGAGGCTAAAAGTAAATAGTAAAGCTTGGCGTACCATAGTGCATAATCGAACATAAATTTCAAACTTCAAAATGCCCAAGACATAAGAATGTTCGTGTTTTTTTAAGCAAGTCAAAATGCACTTAAATTTAGAACTGTATACAAATTAAAAATGAAGTGAATGGTATGAAAATGTACAATTAGTTTGATAGAATGATTTTTAGTATTTATGAACATAGAATTTAATGGAAAGATAATTCACAAAGCATTTAGACTCCTTCCAATACTTCAAATAGAACACCGAACCTATGTGTACAACAAAAAATACCACAAATTTGTCTATCGTAATACCAAATTTCTCATAGGCTTTAAAATTTGAGATCTTGTGAATTTTTGATTTGTTAAAAGGCGCCATAGTGACCATTTTCGTACATCAAACAGGTCTTATGTACCGAATGGTACATTAAAATCTAAACACTTACTAATTCAATAATTAATTAAGGTTGAGTAATTGAAATTAATTCATATTTCGATTTATTAAAGTAAAAAGTCCATTTATTTAAAACTCTAATTGATTTTTTTACGTACTCATGAAATAACTAATAGACAAATATATCTAGCCTGTTAAAATCAATATCACCTGAATTTTTTTTCGCAATATACTTATAATCTCTCCGAACTGCTATTTAAATGCTCAACTTGCCCCTAAGGTAACCAGTAAATAAATAATTTGATAATTTCTATTTTATTCTCTTTCCATTGGATGGTAAATACAGGATCGTACAGATAAATCTGGACCACATTTAACTGCATCCTCATCAATATGGGAAGCAAGTATAGTTTTGAACTTTTATTTACAAGTTATAATAATTCAAAAATAAAAAAAACTTTCAATGTGTCCGCCATCTTCGCCAAACAAAACACTTCATTCGAGGCTTTGGATTTGGAGGACCTGACCACATCCGCGGGGAGACTTTGTTCAAATACATGATGATGAAGGCCTTCAAGGAGTCGATACTAAAGTATAAATTGGCAGAGACCTTCCTCTCTAACTCCCTCAACGAAAAATCCATAGGATTCATATAGAGGGAGTTTGGGGGTCCCAAAATGTCACCTTTTTTTTCTTTAAAAATATTTTGTGTGTCTTGTGATAGGGAACCGAGTTTTATTGAAATAAGAAATTGACACCATTGATCTCAACTATCATCAAAGTTATCACATGGTCAGACAGGAGTTCACAGTACCTGTGGCCTTCTTCATTTTGTCGTTAAGGATATTCCTTTTGTAGAGGCGGATGACTTCATCCTCAGGTCAGTTTTGATTATAATAGGACTATTGAGATTTCTCTCATATGTGATTCCAGTGGTTGTAGACGTCGTAGAAGGTGCTCTATTCATATCTTATCATCTTCTTGATGTATGCTGGATTTTGTCCTGCTCAATCAAATTCGATGATGGTGTTTCTCCGTCTCTCCATCGTAAATACTTGTTTTGAGTTAAAAGTTGTGCTTTAAGTTAACATTTACCCTCTAACTTTCAGGTTGAAATGTTTCCCTTATTGTTGAGGATGTAGTTAGAGATGGTCTGGATTTACCTGCGTGACCTTGTATAAATTACATAGGTAAATATAAATTAGATTTATCAGTTAATGTTCCATTGTTCCACGTTACACAGAATACTGCTTTGAATTACCAACAACACTAGGGAATGGAATTTTTTGTTAATAAGTCTTCTTTCTGGAACGTAGCTTGGCCATTATTGTCAAGGACAAATGTTTGTTTGTCTATTATCCAGCTTAAAACATTTAAAAATTGATCAACTTAACACACCTATGCCATGTTTAAACTCTGTCTATGGTCTACGAGAGTCGTTTGAAAAGTCTGTGTAAATTCCAAGAGATGGCTCTACTGAGTTTATGTTTATTTATTAAAATATCTTGGAATAACACACACCACCTTTCAGCTATATTAGCCAATTTCTTTCTATTTGGCATTCGTTTGAATCAAGGAATCGGCTGGAAAGATTATAGCGACTGTATTTTGGAATTGCAGCGAATAATATTTTTCGACTATCTGGAAAAGGGTAAAACTATTACCGGAGTATATTATTCATCATTATTGGACCATTTGAAAGCCGAGCTACAAGAAAAACAGCCTCGATTGGTTCACAAAAAGTCCTTTTCCATTTCGACTATGCACCAGCTCACACCTCAGCAGTTGTGGTTGCAAAATTTATGGAAATAGGATTCCAACTCTAGATGGGCACAGGACTAGTAACCTCGCGCGCCAGCACTACATTGTCATCCATCGCCATATCATAGATTTTATAGATGATTTCTGGAATATTAGCTTCAACAGGGCGTCCAGAACGTTCAGCGTCACTTGTGCCCATATAGCATCTCCGAAAATTTTGAAACCACTTATAAACTGTTTTAATCGAAGGTGCAGATTCCCCATAATGTTTATCAAGCTTTTTTTTAGACTCCTTAGGCGTTCTACCTATGATATAGTAATGTGTAATCAATTCACAAAATTCATTTTCGTTCATTTTTTGAAAGTCACTCCACTTCCTCGATTCAACGAATGCCAAACAGAAATAAATAGACTGATATGGTTGAAAGTTGATGTGAGTTCTTACAAGAGATGCTACTAACTAAACATACCACCATCGATATATGCGAGTAGTTCCGAGAGCTGACACCATTTTACATGCAAATTAATGTAATAATAGCTTGAGAAAATGGATATAGATTTGTAAAATGTATTTCCATTTCATATAAACATAAACTATTTAAAAAACGAAGTTCTAACTAATGCGTTCAGTCACTTTTGGATAGTTTTGTAAAGTGAATTATCATCAAAGAAAGATTTTTTTGTGAAAAGAAAGGTGTCATTTGGTCAGCGTCATGCCTGTACTACCCACAGAGTAATGGAATGGCTGAAGCAGGGGTGAAAAACATGAAGAATTCCTCGACAAATGTAAGACTATAAATTCCGAGATGGATGATTAGTATATAGAAATACACTGCGTGAGTGTGAATAGTCACCTAATCAAATAGTTCATGCTCAAAATATTGATCAAAGGACACTACACATAAAAGAGCAATAAGAAAACCCATAAATGATTTTAAAAAGACGGTATAAGATGTACGTATAATGTCAAAATTATATTCCAATTATGTACTGGTATTAGTATTAGGAAGTCGAGTCCGGTATCAAAGACCAATTACAAAGTTATGGTACCAATTTGGAAACCTAATTTCACAGAAACAACCAAACATATAAAATATATATGGAAAATGGAAAGGTATATTGGAGCAATAGACGGCTCTTAAGAGCCACAGAGAAAATACCAAAGAATAAACATAATTATATATTTATTTACACTTGAAGGAAGAGAGGTTGTATTATTTTACTATTATAAAACTTCACATAAATCCATCATTACTACTGCATTGTCAGTCAGGTGGGGGGCTGCATGATTTTATTTTTTGGGTTTAACTATTAACAAAAAGTGTCGAAAACTCAAAGCTATTAAAAAAAAAATTCAAATATTAAACTTTTTGCAAAATTAAATTCTTTTGAAAAAAATTCGGAAATTAAATTTCAAATATTACATTTTTTGGAATTTTTTCTCCAAAATCCATAGCTGTAAACAAGCTCTTCTCTGCATAATTCGCCTCATTCACGAAAAAAATACTTTAATTTGGGGGGCTACAGCCCTTTTAGGCCACCCAACTGCGTATGCCCTGTCAGTACTTATTTATATGAGTATCATGGTTTACTTCTTGTAGGGGCGTTTGTCAACTCATACAATAGCATCGACTCTTTGAAGGTCTCCATCATCATGTACTGGAACAAAGTATCCCCCACGAACGTTGTATAGGCCTGCAAATCCCAAAGGCCACGTATTGTACTAATTATTGGGGAAATGCAAATTCATTAATATATGAATATATTTGTATTATTATAACTTGTAAATATTATTAATAGTCTTTACATGCTTCCCTTATTCCTCAGGATGAATATAAAGGTAGTCCGGATTTACTTGAATAACCTTGTATAAACAGTACACTATTCCTTCTTTATTAATTAGATCATCACAATTTTCCATAAACTGAACTAGATACGACATCAAAGATAGAACAGATAATATAAAAAACAGAAAAAGATGGCGAATATGCCATAAGTTACATATTGATGACTCTAGCTAAGTTGCATGAGTCGTGAGTTAATTCTAAAAAATTGAATATTATAATATTCGAACTTCAACAACTCCTATCAATAAAGAGGTTCTTTGATGTCAATATATAATGTTTGTGGGAGTGAAAATACCATTAGGACTTTGTAAGCATAAAAATTACTTAGATTTAATTTTCTCTCTTCAAACAATCACAGAACCTCTTCATTTTGACAGAGATAGTTGCTGAGGCTGAAAAATTTCAATATGAAAAGGTATGAGTAATACCCTGGCTATACACGACTACTTTTACACGTATAATAGAAAGGTTCATGAATGTGAACTGTACTTCTCCAATATTCTTTAGTTGAATTGACATTTATATTGTATATTTATTGTATTTTACTAAATATTGCCTATTTAAAAACAATATGTCATAATATTTTAATGACGTATAACTATAACCTACAAAGCTCTTTCCTTCCAAATTTAGAATATTAAGTAATATTTTCCTTCTTTGTAGTTCTGTTTCAGGGATTATTCCACTTCATTTCCTTCTTTATACCTATACACTTGAATGACCTGTAGTTATGTAAAGGATCTAAAGTTGGAGACAAATTATATAATAGTGATGTCATAGTCTCACATAACCAATCAATTTTAACTTAGTCTAAAAAGTGGGACTACTTTACAGGGCTCGAATATGAAATCTGCACCCTTTTTCGTTTCCAAAAAACTACATAATATCCTCAATTTTTTAATATTTCATTTAAAAAAAAGTACATAATTATTTTAAGTCATGTTCTTTTAGCCTTGCTCGATACAATCACAGTCTTGATAGGCCCTCTACATAGGGAGAAGGCCTTGAGGACGATGCCCCTGGGTAATGAGGCTGAGTGCTAATTGATGGCGGCTACCAGACTTTCTTATTTGTGCAGGGACGTCCATTAGTGTGGGTCTCAAGGTAGCTTCACACAAAAAAAATAATTAGATTAAGATCGGGCCTCTTGTGGAGATTTGTCCTTGGCCACAGGGTCATAAAGGTTCTCTTTAAGCCAGGCATGACACTTGTCGCACGCATGGCAGGCTGCAGAGTCCTTCTGTTACACACATGGTTTATTACAGTATGATCATTCACTTGCTGGATTCAAGGAGACCCAATGAGTAATCTGAAATCATCTTCGAGCCCTCTACATCTATCTAAATATATAGATGAAGGAAAGGTTTCAGATTTTGTTGGCAACTAATATCATCTAAAATTAAAGAACTACAATAACCAAAACTGACATGAATGTAAACATTCATTTAGGGAAGGTTCTTTTATTCTTTTTCTACCTAACAGGATTACCAACTTCATAACTCATGAATGAGCCTATTATATTTTTTTAATTGAAAAAAAGTTTAGTAATAGCAGCTATAAATAAGCTATGATCTCATTGGAAGATACAATTGGAAATTTCCTTGAGTTTTTATTTTATATTATCATAATAATAAAAAGTATATTTCTCTGTCTATCCGTGGGAATATCCGTATATAAGAATACGTTTAACGGGATGAACTGTACATATAGTGCTTCCTGATTCTTTGATCTAAGAAATAAAATTGTATTCGTATTAATGAGAATTTATTATTTTACGAGTGAGAGTACTATAGTACAATAAAATGCAATAACTCCATTGCTTTCTCAAAATAAACCTTTAAAAAAAACCGAATGCCTTTATTTTGAGAGACATCGTTCCACAAAAGCATGAGTTCAAGAGTTTGATGAAACTCCGTGCAATGCCGGGTGCTTCCACTAATATTTAATACATATATATATTTATAATGCATGCACGTATTTATTCAGACGAAATGTATAGCTCTTCAGAACTGAAGTATTAAACCCTGACAAGGATCTAATTTACGAGATCGATACTAAAAACAAAATTAAGTTCCTTATCTATTCAGGATCTCAAGTCTCTGTTTTACACCAAAAAAAGAAAAAAAATGGCACTTAAAGGCTTTAGGAAGACTAAGCTACCGTCCTTGGTCGCTTGCATAGGACAATATCGTCCTTGGATATGGCCCTTCACGGGAAAAACAACTCTTGTATTATTTATGTAGTAGACAAGGCTCCTCAAATTTTGGGAATTGATTTTTTTACGACGTCACGTACGTTCAAAAGATCGGCGTGCCTTCACCTCCACAAAATCACACTTAAGAACGAGTGTATGGAGCAGTTCCCTTTGCTCTTCACTTCCTGGGATTTTCACACACCTGTTCGGCACATGGTGAAACATTCAATAGTTACTTCAGGGCCACCCTATTTTGCTAGGGCTCGGAGACTTAGTAGATCCAAATTGGCTTTTCGGGAAAAAAAGATGTGGGCAAACTCCTGGTGGTAGAAGTTCTGCAAGTGTCCTCATCCTCCTTCTCATCGGCAGTGCACATCATACAGAAGCCAAGTGGAGGATTCTACCTCCGTGTGGATTTCTGTCGTCTGAATCGTATTTATGAAGTGGATTGCTGTCCCCTTCCCAATATGAATGACATTTCTGAAGGCCTTGGAGGATCTAAAGTGCTCAGCAAGCTGGATTTATGTAAGGCATACCATCAGATCCCTGTAGAGGATCAAGACGCTCACGAGACGGCAATCATTACTCCAGTTGGCCTCTTGCAGTATACTAGCATGCCCTTTGGGCTCAAAAATACAACATAGTCTGTCCAAAGATTCATGGATTCCTTGATCGGAAATGTGCCGGGAGTTTTTGTTTATTTAGATGATGTCCTTATCGTGTCCAAGTCGAGAGAGAAACATTAAGGATTACTCTTTAAAGTGCTGTCAAAGCTCAAGAAGCAGGTCTCCGTCTCTCGGGAGAAAATGTAGATGGAGAGTACACTCTTTAGATTTCCTGGGCCACCGCGTCTCAGCAGAAGGAATTAAACCACATTACAGTAGAGTCCAGACTATTCAAGTCTTAGCTCCTCCCAATTCTCGTAAAAAACTTCATGCTTTTTTGGGGATGGTTTAACATTATGCAAGGTTCATTCCAGGCCTGTCCAACTACAGGGAACCATGCATCCATTTTGTAAATCTTATTGGAATCTCTTGGACTTTCGAGAGGACACCGTCCCTTGTCACTGAAAATGGACACATTGTTGATTGGGATGGGAGCTTCCTTAGAACAATAAACAGGAAGCACATGCATAAAATTAGCTTTTTGGTCCAAATCATTGCTTCTTGCTCAGCAAAAGTACTCGGCATTTGATAAATACCTTCTTACAATCAATGAGACCCTGGCACATTTCTGCTGGTCACTGGAAGGGGTTGAATTTACAATATTCTCCGACCACAAGCCCTTGAGTTCCTCATTAGAGTGGAAGAACCCTTCTTGAACGGCAAAACAGTTTAGATGTTTCTCCTTTATATCTGAGTTTCATTGTAAGATTCAACAGAAATCGAAGAAAGGGAACGTCGTGGCTGACACCTTGCCGAGACTGATAACTCCAGTCAAATCTGAAATGTTTCCCCTCCTTGATAGATAGAAGAGCTCAACTTACTGATTACTTTATCATCCCGAGTCGAATGGAATACTGGAAAGATTCCATAGAACTTTTAGTGTAGCTTTTGCTGCAAGGATGGACCAGGAGGGCAAGTCGTTGTTTAAGGAGCTTGCTTCTGTTTGTGCTCATGGGGATTAGAGCATCCATCCCATCTTTACCAGGAGCCTCATTTTCGGCAATACACCATTTTTTGGGATCAGCTCCCCGATTACCGATGTTGTTGGCCGATTCCTCTGATACTCTGAAGGCCATTGACCTTTTGAACAAAGTGAGAAATATGAAGCATATTCAGTCGAAAATTATTTCTCAACCTACAAGCCGAGTCCAGACATATCTAGATGCGCTTCAAAAAAATTTATTTGATTTCTTACATTTATCAATTTTTTTCAGTATTTGTATGTTCTCATTTGTTAATGTTTTTAATTAATTAGTTGATTTTAGCTTGGCGTAGAATCTTCTTAGAGCTCTTGTTGTTTATACCAATATTATGTCTCATAGAGGGACTCCAATAAAGTTAGTTGGAGTAAGATAACCAACATGTGTAGACTTCTTCATATACATACTGAATACTTGTCTAAATATGGAGCTATTATTAGAGTTGACTTTAGTAAGGCATTCGATTCGACTAATCATTGTCATGTTTCTAAAGCTATTAAGACACTTCTTCACAAAAAGTTCTTTATCCTGTGAAGGAACTTTTGCATATTAGTTTATCAACCATTTCCTTAAAATTGAGTAAAAAGTGAGCCAATGTATCTTAAAAAAATTGCCTTACCGTTACTTATTCATTGCATCAATGGAAAAATTAATTATGCCTATTTCAAAAATGTACCGCGGGTAAGGTGTTTATTCTATTGACAACGCATATGATCGATGCTTATACCGATGATGTCATTTTAGCAGTAGAAGCTAATTCAGAGTCATAGCTTCTTAAAAGAATCAATATCCTGCTGGACTTATTAAAAGAGTATGAGAAACGATCTGGTTTAAGACGTAACAGGCAAAATACCTCCATTCTTCCTCTTGGTGCTTGTAAGCCAAGTGAGGATAAAAAAGTTAGAAGTTGTCAAGTCAGAAATAAATTTGAGATCTTGGACACGAATTGGGATTGTCAAGGTGCTCATATTGTGAATACGCATTATATAAATTGTGCTATTTACCGAAACCTGTCTAGGTGCGGATATTTGAATATTCAGATAAGAATTGATCTATATAACACACAATTACTTCCCCAAGTTAAACAAAAACACTGCTTCCCATCAATTTGCTATGAAAGTGATGAAAGAGGAAACAGAGTGCCTTAAAAAGCTATTTCACCAATGCTATTTACCTGCATAAAAAGGCCTAACTCACTCATTTGAGTTAGAATCGCACTTCTAGTGAAAATAATTCTGAAAAAAATATAACAAGATTTTATCGATATGTCTGGGAAACCGGACTTGAATGGAGGAGACAGGTTTCATCCAGCAAGTTTTACCATAAACTCATGATTGGTACTAAGCTCACCAACGAAAAAGTTACTTCTCCCTCCTCTCTATTGGCTGCAGTACAACTCATTATTTGGTCAGCTGTTCCTTTAATCAAAGAGGATTTTATTCTGGATATAATCCAAGGCAAGGTAAAGAAACTTAGAATCTTAAAATTACGTTTATTAATCCAACAGATGAAGCTCTATTTGTGAATACTATTAAAATTTTAAGGACTTCAAGAAAATTGGAGAAAAAGAATTTTATCTTCCCTTATGTATATTGCAATGGTAAAAAATTTACCGCTCAATTTCATATTTCTGACAATTGTATCAAATTTTGTAAATTATGCCAACATTTTGGGAATTTCTTTAAAAATATACTGCATGCTTTTGTGGATTGCAGGACTATCAAAATTCTGAAAACATCAAGGGTTAAAATAGGACCTTTGAATTTAAAAAAAAAGCTTCTATACTTGTGATTTTTCTCAAAGGTAAATGAAATATCCAACGAAGTCTAACTCGTGATTGTTATTATTTATTTTGGTTAGAATTATATTTATATAGTAAGAATTACTATATTTGCTTTGTTAATCATATTTATTTATTTAGCGTTGATGCACTTCAATTTTTTAGTTTTAAATCAATGACATATAACTTCCCCTAGTAGAATAAACTGCTTACCAGGAATTGTCTATTTTATAATATAATTTTTCATCTGGCCTCTAAGATAGAAATTTTGTAGAGTTCTTAAATGGAGAATTTATCTGTAAAATATAATGTTTATTCATGTATATATATTTACCTAATCTATATAGTTAACTCATTTCCAAATATGGCTCTGAACCGAAGTTATAGCTTAAACATTAAAAAAAAAGAAAAAAAAAGAAGACTTTAAACTCCAAAGTTACAGCCATGGAAGATTTTTGATATCCTTTTCGTGTTCTATGGATTAAATCATAATAGAAAATGTAGTGTTTAGCAAGTAGCCGTACTAAAAACGGAATTTATAACAGTCTAGTATCTAAAAGTTAATAAAGATATCACTTTACCTGGCATAGCAAAAAAAACCTTTAAATCACAGAACCTCTTCTCTTTGGCAGAGATAGTTGTTGAGGATTAAGAACTTACAATACCATGTAAAGTTATGAGTAATACACGAATACTTTTACACGTATCATAGATGTGATAATCTGGGTTATGGGTTTCTAAATGTCTATACATACAAATGTGCTATTCAAATATTCTTAAGTCAAATTGACGTGCATTATGTATATTTATTGTATTTTACAAGATATGGCTTATTTCAAACGAATATGTTAGTCTATTTTCATGACATCAAACTATAACCTACAAAATAATGATGGGACGATTAAATGGAATCGGATAAATAATGTTTAATTTATGATTCTGATTTGTATTAATTATTATTTATTACTGGTGTTCAACTATTTATTAGTGTTTTAGAATGTTTTTTTCCAAGAAAATTAATATTTGATTTTTTTTTTTTTTTTCATAACGCTTATGTTAGAAAATCAATTTTCAATTTTTTTAATTTACTAGCGGGAGATCTTGAGTACAATAGAGTTCAATAATTCCCGTAACGCCTGTAAGTGGAGAGACATCGTTCCATAACAGCATGAGCTCAAGAGCCTTATAAAACTCTGAGTAATGCGGGGTGCTTCAGCTAGTAATAATACACAAGGAAATTTATAATGCATGCACGTATTTATTCAAACGAAATGTATAGTTTACAAATTCATTATTAAATACTAAGGGAATAATTTAGATTTACTCCTGTTTTTGGTATAGAGTGTAAGCGGTTTTCTTCGTTGCAGCCTGTGTATGACTATAATTCATGTACCCTTCACTCGTAAAAACGCGTTGAGTGAAAAAAACCAGAGAGCCAGATGTTTTGTTATAAGCATTGAAACGCAATACATTATAATGTGTAGCATTGTCTTTCAAAACCTCTGCATCAAATTCCATTTCAACTCCAAAAGATGTGTATGGGCTTTTTGCTTCCTTTCTCCATGTTATAGATGCATTATAGGGAACACCACTGGGCTCTAAAAATAAGCAATATTAATATACAATATAAACAAAGAATTTTGGAACATTACGTATTCCAGTAACTTTGTAACCATTTTCAGTCAATTGAATACATTCCATCGTCATTGGACCATTGCTATATGCATTGGCACTGGTTTCGTTTATGCCAAACAGCTTTAAGTACTCTACAACACCAGTTCGGCTTTCCTTCATTTCAAGCCATGATCCTTCAAACAAAAAGGATGGCCTGTTTTGTCGGGAGATAAAATTTAATAAAGATTTATTTCAAAAGAAATACAACTTACTTGGACACCTCAGAAGTCGTTATTCCAACCAGAACAAGAGCTACAAAGATAGAACACTTCATGATGAACTCCAACACTGACTTTACTTCACATTTTCCTTTCCTATATATATTTGTTTTACAAGTGCAAAGTAATATTCTATATATTAATGACGTGGATAGTTTCAAGTAAGACATTTAATATTACTCAAACTACAAAGAGAAAATAGGACATATAAATTCAATAGATGGTCTTTTTTAGTCCTGAATGCAACCTTAAGACCTTATTATGTGTTGGTTTTCAGATAGTAAATAACTATTTGAACAGATACAAGAGGGCCTTACTACAGATTTAAGCTTTAAAACAAAGTAGTAAAATGGCCCTGTTATCTTCAGGAACAATAGTTAAGATATATTGGATTAAATATTTTTAATCATGGACAATCAATCCTTAGTATGAATAATATTCTCTCTCATTGGTTTATTAAGAGTGAACATAATTGGAATTCTGGTCATTTTCGTTCATTAAAGACCATTATGCAACATAATGTCTTTATAAATATATTTTGTCAGTATGAGATTATGAAAGCTTTTTGATGATTCTCCTCATTTAAAACTTTAGGCTTTAGTATTTGCTGTTGGTTGTTCAAAAACAATCTCTTTCTATATTTAACATTGTATATAAAATGTTGGCCACTCGTAATTAAACAGTTAATTTGAGCAATATTATTTTGTAGCGACGGTCATCTTAGGAATATTTTATTTGAACGAGCTTCTATTAGCAAGGTTAATTTCAACGACATTTTCAATCTGAACACAGTTACTTCGAATCTACATATATCAATGGAACTGTATAATTGATGAAGAATGTGTATTTTTATATAACTAAATTATTGTATATAAGCTTCAGTTTCAATATCGACTCCTCTAAAAATTATTCTAGGTGATATAATTACAAATAAATACCTAGTAATTTCATTTCCAGTAAATTCATTCCCTGCCTAATTCATCCATGGACATTTCATTCCCACTTTGAAGAGAGATATTTAGTAACGTCATACGGTTTGTGCTTTTTACGTGTATTAGAATCCAATATCATAAGGTTGTTTTTTAAATCGAGTTTGATAAATGAAACCTGGAATATATATCAATTGACAACCTGGTTTGAAGATTTTGTATTAGAATCCCTATTAAAAAAAATTAACATTTAAAATTGAGTAAGGCAATTCAAGAGCTGACATTTTTTAAATGTCAATTTTTTGGGACTTCGTAAATTTCCTGCAAGATAATTTTTTTATTTGAAAGATATACTAAGTCTCAGTTTTTAAGGCTTGTAATATTTTAGGAATAATTTTATTTTTCCTGGGTGGGTTTTTTTTTAACTGTTGGAAACCAAAGAGAAGAATATAAAGATATTGATGATAGCAGGCTGACATAACATCAGTTTTACTGATTTTTGAAAATGTCTTAGTGTCAGTTTTTGGGAATTGGAATATTTTTCAAGTAAAATTATAGAAATTGATGATAGCATGTCAACTTAAAATCAGTAAAACTGATTTTTGAAAATTTTCTAGGTGTGTTCCTGTGGGACATAGAATCGTTTATTAAGTAAAAAAATATTTTGCTGAAAATTTACTCAGTGTCAGATATGGGAACTTATAAAATTTTCAAAAAAAGAAAATTTACTTGCAAAATTATTTAAATGTCAGGAGAGTCACTTTAAGGAAAAGACAATAATAAATTGAAGTTGGTGATGGAAAGTCAACATTTCATCCGTTTTACTGATTTTTGAAAAAAGTTTAAGTGTCGGATCTTGACCCTTAGAATATTTTTCACGTAATATGTAATTAATATGTAGTTGATTTGTATTTTGTGTAGACCTTTTTTGGTGTGTTGTATGAGTTAAACTACAGTGTACTGGAAGTCAGTTTTTGAGGGTCGAAAGTCATTGTTTTATTTTGATCTTCTTGGGATGTTTTTTTATATTTTATTTCATATTTACATATTGTCTAACTGTCTTTATTTGATTATAAAGAAATAGTAGGAACTTAAAAAAAATAACCCAAAAACAAATCAAAGACAAACTCTAAAATAAAAAAATCAAGTTAAGTCTCCCAGAAGTAGGTCATTTTGTGTTGTTAATTTTCATTTGGCCTCTTTTATAGAATTTTTGTAAAGTTCTTAAATAAAGAAATAACATTAAACTATAATGTTTATTCATGTATATATATTTACCTAATCTATATAGTTAACTCATTTCCAAATATGGCTCTGAACCGAAGTTAAAGCTTAAACATTAAAAAAAAGAAAAAAAAAGAAGACTTTAAACTCCAAAGTTACAGCCATGGAAGATTTTTGATATCCTTTTCGTGTTCTATGGATTAAATCATAATAGAAAATGTAGGATTTAGCAAGTAGCCGTACTAAAAACGGAATTTATAACAGTCTAGTATCTAAAAGTTACTAAAGATATCACTTTACCTGGCATAGCAATAAAACCTTTAAATCACAGAACCTCTTCTCTTTGGCAGAGATAGTTGTTGAGGATTAAGAACTTACAATACCATGTAAAGTTATGAGTAATACACGAATACTTTTACACGTATCATAGATGTGATAATCTGGGGTATGGGTTTCTAAATGTCTATACATACAAATGTGCTATTCAAATATTCTTAAGTCAAATTGACGTGCATTATGTATATTTATTGTATTTTACAAGATATGGCTTATTTCAAACGAATATGTTAGTCTATTTTCATGACATCAAACTATAACCTACAAAATAATGATGGGACGATTAAATGGAATCGGATAAATAATGTTTAATTTATGATTCTGATTTGTATTAATTATTATTTATTACTGGTGTTCAACTATTTATTAGTGTTTTAGAATGTTTTTTTCCAAGAAAATTAATATTTGATTTTTTTTTTTTTTTTTCATAACCCTTATGTTAGAAAATCAATTTTCAATTTTTTAATTTACTAGCGGGAGATCTTGAGTACAATAGAGTTCAATAATTCCCGTAACGCCTGTAAGTGGAGAGACATCGTTCCATAACAGCATGAGCTCAAGAGCCTTATAAAACTCTGAGTAATGCGGGTGCTTCAGCTAGTAATAATACACAAGGAAATTTATAATGCATGCACGTATTTATTCAAACGAAATGTATAGTTTACAAATTCATTATTAAATACTAAGGGAATAATTTAGATTTACTCCTGTTTTTGGTATAGAGTGTAAGCGGTTTTCTTCGTTGCAGCCTGTGTATGACTATAATTCATGTACCCTTCACTCGTAAAAACGCGTTGAGTGAAAAAAACCAGAGAGCCAGATGTTTTGTTATAAGCATTGAAACGCAATACATTATAATGTGTAGCATTGTCTTTCAAAACCTCTGCATCAAATTCCATTTCAACTCCAAAAGATGTGTATGGGCTTTTTGCTTCCTTTCTCCATGTTATAGATGCATTATAGGGAACACCACTGGGCTCTAAAAATAAGCAATATTAATATACAATATAAACAAAGAATTTTGGAACATTACGTATTCCAGTAACTTTGTAACCATTTTCAGTCAATTGAATACATTCCATCGTCATTGGACCATTGCTATATGCATTGGCACTGGTTTCGTTTATGCCAAACAGCTTTAAGTACTCTACAACACCAGTTCGGCTTTCCTTCATTTCAAGCCATGATCCTTCAAACAAAAAGGATGGCCTGTTTTGTCGGGAGATAAAATTTAATAAAGATTTATTTCAAAAGAAATACAACTTACTTGGACACCTCAGAAGTCGTTATTCCAACCAGAACAAGAGCTACAAAGATAGAACACTTCATGATGAACTCCAACACTGACTTTACTTCACATTTTCCTTTCCTATATATATTTGTTTTACAAGTGCAAAGTAATATTCTATATATTAATGACGTGGATAGTTTCAAGTAAGACATTTAATATTACTCAAACTACAAAGAGAAAATAGGACATATAAATTCAATAGATGGTCTTTTTTAGTCCTGAATGCAACCTTAAGACCTTATTATGTGTTGGTTTTCAGATAGTAAATAACTATTTGAACAGATACAAGAGGGCCTTACTACAGATTTAAGCTTTAAAACAAAGTAGTAAAATGGCCCTGTTATCTTCAGGAACAATAGTTAAGATATATTGGATTAAATATTTTTAATCATGGACAATCAATCCTTAGTATGAATAATATTCTCTCTCATTGGTTTATTAAGAGTGAACATAATTGGAATTCTGGTCATTTTCGTTCATTAAAGACCATTATGCAACATAATGTCTTTATAAATATATTTTGTCAGTATGAGATTATGAAAGCTTTTTGATGATTCTCCTCATTTAAAACTTTAGGCTTTAGTATTTGCTGTTGGTTGTTCAAAAACAATCTCTTTCTATATTTAACATTGTATATGAAATGTTGGCCACTCGTAATTAAACAGTTAATTTGAGCAATATTATTTTGTAGCGACGGTCATCTTAGGAATATTTTATTTGAACGAGCTTCTATTAGCAAGGTTAATTTCAACGACATTTTCAATCTGAACACAGTTACTTCGAATCTACATATATCAATGGAACTGTATAATTGATGAAGAATGTGTATTTTTATATAACTAAATTATTGTATATAAGCTTCAGTTTCAATATCGACTCCTCTAAAAATTATTCTAGGTGATATAATTACAAATAAATACCTAGTAATTTCATTTCCAGTAAATTCATTCCCTGCCTAATTCATCCATGGACATTTCATTCCCACTTTGAAGAGAGATATTTAGTAACGTCATACGGTTTGTGCTTTTTACGTGTATTAGAATCCAATATCATAAGGTTGTTTTTTAAATCGAGTTTGATAAATGAAACCTGGAATATATATCAATTGACAACCTGGTTTGAAGATTTTGTATTAGAATCCCTATTAAAAAAAATTAACATTTAAAATTGAGTAAGGCAATTCAAGAGCTGACATTTTTTAAATGTCAATTTTTTGGGACTTCGTAAATTTCCTGCAAGATAATTTTTTTATTTGAAAGATATACTAAGTCTCAGTTTTTAAGGCTTGTAATATTTTAGGAATAATTTTATTTTTCCTGGGTGGGTTTTTTTTTAACTGTTGGAAACCAAAGAGAAGAATATAAAGATATTGATGATAGCAGGCTGACATAACATCAGTTTTACTGATTTTTGAAAATGTCTTAGTGTCAGTTTTTGGGAATTGGAATATTTTTCAAGTAAAATTATAGAAATTGATGATAGCATGTCAACTTAAAATCAGTAAAACTGATTTTTGAAAATTTTCTAGGTGTGTTCCTGTGGGACATAGAATCGTTTATTAAGTAAAAAAAAATATTTTGCTGAAAATTTACTCAGTGTCAGATATGGGAACTTATAAAATTTTCAAAAAAGAAAATTTACTTGCAAAATTATTTAAATGTCAGGAGAGTCACTTTAAGGAAAAGACAATAATAAATTGAAGTTGGTGATGGAAAGTCAACATTTCAGCCGTTTTACTGATTTTTGAAAAAAAGTTTAAGTGTCGGATCTTGACCCTTAGAATATTTTTCACGTAATATGTAATTAATATGTAGTTGATTTGTATTTTGTGTAGACCTTTTTTGGTGTGTTGTATGAGTTAAACTACAGTGTACTGGAAGTCAGTTTTTGAGGGTCGAAAGTCATTGTTTTATTTTGATCTTCTTGGGATGTTTTTTTATATTTTATTTCATATTTACATATTGTCTAACTGTCTTTATTTGATTATAAAGAAATAGTAGGAACTTAAAAAAATAACCCAAAAACAAATCAAAGACAAACTCTAAAATAAAAATCAAGTTAAGTCTCCCAGAAGTAGGTCATTTTGTGTTGTTAATTTTCATTTGGCCTCTTTTATAGAATTTTGTAAAGTTCTTAAATAAAGAAATAACATTAAACTATAATGTTTATTCATGTATATATATTTACCTAATCTATATAGTTAACTCATTTCCAAATATGGCTCTGAACCGAAGTTAAAGCTTAAACATTAAAAAAAAAAGAAAAAAAAGAAGACTTTAAACTCCAAAGTTACAGCCATGGAAGATTTTTGATATCCTTTTCGTGTTCTATGGATTAAATCATAATAGAAAATGTAGGGTTAGCAAGTAGCCGTACTAAAAACGGAATTTATAACAGTCTAGTATCTAAAAGTTACTAAAGATATCACTTTACCTGGCATAGCAATAAAACCTTTAAATCACAGAACCTCTTCTCTTTGGCAGAGATAGTTGTTGAGGATTAAGAACTTACGATACCATGTAAAGTTATGAGTAATACACGAATACTTTTACACGTATCATAGATGTGATAATCTGGGTTATGGGTTTCTAAATGTCTATACATACAAATGTGCTATTCAAATATTCTTAAGTCAAATTGACGTGCATTATGTATATTTATTGTATTTTACAAGATATGGCTTATTTCAAACGAATATGTTAGTCTATTTTCATGACATCAAACTATAACCTACAAAATAATGATGGGACGATTAAATGGAATCGGATAAATAATGTTTAATTTATGATTCTGATTTGTATTAATTATTATTTATTACTGGTGTTCAACTATTTATTAGTGTTTTAGAATGTTTTTTTCCAAGAAAATTAATATTTGATTTTTTTTTTTTTTTTTTCATAACCCTTATGTTAGAAAATCAATTTTCAATTTTTTTAATTTACTAGCGGGAGATCTTGAGTACAATAGAGTTCAATAATTCCCGTAACGCCTGTAAGTGGAGAGACATCGTTCCATAACAGCATGAGCTCAAGAGCCTTATAAAACTCTGAGTAATGCGGGGTGCTTCAGCTAGTAATAATACACAAGGAAATTTATAATGCATGCACGTATTTATTCAAACGAAATGTATAGTTTACAAATTCATTATTAAAAACTAAGGGAATAATTTAGATTTACTCCTGTTTTTGGTATAGAGTGTAAGCGGTTTTCTTCGTTGCAGCCTGTGTATGACTATAATTCATGTACCCTTCACTCGTAAAAACGCGTTGAGTGAAAAAAAAAAACCAGAGAGCCTGATGTTTTGTTATAAGCATTGAAACGCAATACATTATAATGTGTAGCATTGTCTTTCAAAACCTCTGCATCAAATTCCATTTCAACTCCAAAAGATGTGTATGGGCTTTTTGCTTCCTTTCTCCATGTTATAGATGCATTATAGGGAACACCACTGGGCTCTAAAAATAAGCAATATTAATATACAATATAAACAAAGAATTTTGGAACATTACGTATTCCAGTAACTTTGTAACCATTTTCAGTCAATTGAATACATTCCATCGTCATTGGACCTTTGCTATATGCAGTGGCACTGGTTTGGTTTATGCCAAACAGCTTTAAGTACTCTACAACACCAGTTCGGTTATCCTTCATTTCAAGCCATGATCCTTCAAACAAAAAGGATGGCCTGTTTTGTCGGGAGATAAAATTTAATAAAGATTTATTTCAAAAGAAATACAACTTACTTGGACACCTCAGAAGTCGTTATTCCAACCAGAACAAGAGCTACAAAGATAGAACACTTCATGATGAACTCCAACACTGACTTTACTTCACATTTTCCTTTCCTATATATATTTGTTTTACAAGTGCAAAGTAATATTCTATATATTAATGACGTGGATAGTTTCAAGTAAGACATTTAATATTACTCAAACTACAAAGAGAAAATAGGACATATAAATTCAATAGATGGTCTTTTTAGTCCTGAATGCAACCTTAAGACCTTATTATGTGTTGGTTTTCAGATAGTAAATAACTATTTGAACAGATACAAGAGGGCCTTACTACAGATTTAAGCTTTAAAACAAAGTAGTAAAATGGCCCTGTTATCTTCAGGAACAATAGTTAAGATATATTGGATTAAATATTTTTAATCATGGACAATCAATCCTTAGTATGAATAATATTCTCTCTCATTGGTTTATTAAGAGTGAACATAATTGGAATTCTGGTCATTTTCGTTCATTAAAGACCATTATGCAACATAATGTCTTTATAAATATATTTTGTCAGTATGAGATTATGAAAGCTTTTTGATGATTCTCCTCATTTAAAACTTTAGGCTTTAGTATTTGCTGTTGGTTGTTCAAAAACAATCTCTTTCTATATTTAACATTGTATATGAAATGTTGGCCACTCGTAATTAAACAGTTAATTTGAGCAATATTATTTTGTAGCGACGGTCATCTTAGGAATATTTTATTTGAACGAGCTTCTATTAGCAAGGTTAATTTCAACGACATTTTCAATCTGAACACAGTTACTTCGAATCTACATATATCAATGGAACTGTATAATTGATGAAGAATGTGTATTTTTATATAACTAAATTATTGTATATAAGCTTCAGTTTCAATATCGACTCCTCTAAAAATTATTCTAGGTGATATAATTACAAATAAATACCTAGTAATTTCATTTCCAGTAAATTCATTCCCTGCCTAATTCATCCATGGACATTTCATTCCCACTTTGAAGAGAGATATTTAGTAACGTCATACGGTTTGTGCTTTTTACGTGTATTAGAATCCAATATCATAAGGTTGTTTTTTAAATCGAGTTTGATAAATGAAACCTGGAATATATATCAATTGACAACCTGGTTTGAAGATTTTGTATTAGAATCCCTATTAAAAAAATTAACATTTAAAATTGAGTAAGGCAATTCAAGAGCTGACATTTTTTAAATGTCAATTTTTTGGGACTTCGTAAATTTCCTGCAAGATAATTTTTTATTTGAAAGATATACTAAGTCTCAGTTTTTAAGGCTTGTAATATTTTAGGAATAATTTTATTTTTCCTGGGTGGTTTTTTTTTAACTGTTGGAAACCAAAGAGAAGAATATAAAGATATTGATGATAGCAAGCTGACATAACATCAGTTTTACTGATTTTTGAAAATGTCTAAGTGTCAGTTTTTGGGAATTGGAATATTTTTCAAGTAAAATTATAGAAATTGATGATAGCATGTCAACTTAAAATCAGTAAAACTGATTTTTGAAAATTTTCTAGGTGTGTTCCTGTGGGACATAGAATCGTTTATTAAGTAAAAAAAAATATTTTGCTGAAAATTTACTCAGTGTCAGATATGGGAACTTATAAAATTTTCAAAAAAGAAAATTTACTTGCAAAATTATTTAAATGTCAGGAGAGTCACTTTAAGGAAAAGACAATAATAAAATGAAGTTGGTGATGGAAAGTCAACATTTCAGCCGTTTTACTGATTTTTGAAAAAAAGTTTAAGTGTCGGATCTTGACCCTTAGAATATTTTTCACGTAATATGTAATTAATATGTAGTTGATTTGTATTTTGTGTAGACCTTTTTTGGTGTGTTGTATGAGTTAAACTACAGTGTACTGGAAGTGAGTTTTTGAGGGTCGAAAGTCATTGTTTTATTTTGATCTTCTTGGGATGTTTTTTTTATATTTTATTTCATATTTACATATTGTCTAACTGTCTTTATTTGATTATAAAGAAATAGTAGGAACTTAAAAAAAATAACCCAAAAACAAATCAAAGACAAACTCTAAAATAAAAAATCAAGTTAAGTCTCCCAGAAGTAGGTCATTTTGTGTTGTTAATTTTCATTTGGCCTCTTTTATAGAATTTTTGTAAAGTTCTTAAATAAAGAAATAACATTAAACTATAATGTTTATTCATGTATATATATTTACCTAATCTATATAGTTAACTCATTTCCAAATATGGCTCTGAACCGAAGTTAAAGCTTAAACATTAAAAAAAAAAAAAAAAAGAAGACTTTAAACTCCAAAGTTACAGCCATGGAAGATTTTTGATATCCTTTTCGTGTTCTATGGATTAAATCATAATAGAAAATGTAGGATTTAGCAAGTAGCCGTACTAAAAACGGAATTTATAACAGTCTAGTATCTAAAAGTTACTAAAGATATCACTTTACCTGGCATAGCAATAAAACCTTTAAATCACAGAACCTCTTCTCTTTGGCAGAGATAGTTGTTGAGGATTAAGAACTTACGATACCATGTAAAGTTATGAGTAATACACGAATACTTTTACACGTATCATAGATGTGATAATCTGGGTTATGGGTTTCTAAATGTCTATACATACAAATGTGCTATTCAAATATTCTTAAGTCAAATTGACGTGCATTATGTATATTTATTGTATTTTACAAGATATGGCTTATTTCAAACGAATATGTTAGTCTATTTTCATGACATCAAACTATAACCTACAAAATAATGATGGGACGATTAAATGGAATCGGATAAATAATGTTTAATTTATGATTCTGATTTGTATTAATTATTATTTATTACTGGTGTTCAACTATTTATTAGTGTTTTAGAATGTTTTTTTCCAAGAAAATTAATATTTGATTTTTTTTTTTTTTTCATAACCCTTATGTTAGAAAATCAATTTTCAATTTTTTTAATTTACTAGCGGGAGATCTTGAGTACAATAGAGTTCAATAATTCCCGTAACGCCTGTAAGTGGAGAGACATCGTTCCATAACAGCATGAGCTCAAGAGCCTTATAAAACTCTGAGTAATGCGGGGTGCTTCAGCTAGTAATAATACACAAGGAAATTTATAATGCATGCACGTATTTATTCAAACGAAATGTATAGTTTACAAATTCATTATTAAAAACTAAGGGAATAATTTAGATTTACTCCTGTTTTTGGTATAGAGTGTAAGCGGTTTTCTTCGTTGCAGCCTGTGTATGACTATAATTCATGTACCCTTCACTCGTAAAAACGCGTTGAGTGAAAAAAACCAGAGAGCCAGATGTTTTGTTATAAGCATTGAAACGCAATACATTATAATGTGTAGCATTGTCTTTCAAAACCTCTGCATCAAATTCCATTTCAACTCCAAAAGATGTGTATGGGCTTTTTGCTTCCTTTCTCCATGTTATAGATGCATTATAGGGAACACCACTGGGCTCTAAAAATAAGCAATATTAATATACAATATAAACAAAGAATTTTGGAACATTACGTATTCCAGTAACTTTGTAACCATTTTCAGTCAATTGAATACATTCCATCGTCATTGGACCATTGCTATATGCATTGGCACTGGTTTCGTTTATGCCAAACAGCTTTAAGTACTCTACAACACCAGTTCGGCTTTCCTTCATTTCAAGCCATGATCCTTCAAACAAAAAGGATGGCCTGTTTTGTCGGGAGATAAAATTTAATAAAGATTTATTTCAAAAGAAATACAACTTACTTGGACACCTCAGAAGTCGTTATTCCAACCAGAACAAGAGCTACAAAGATAGAACACTTCATGATGAACTCCAACACTGACTTTACTTCACATTTTCCTTTCCTATATATATTTGTTTTACAAGTGCAAAGTAATATTCTATATATTAATGACGTGGATAGTTTCAAGTAAGACATTTAATATTACTCAAACTACAAAGAGAAAATAGGACATATAAATTCAATAGATGGTCTTTTTTAGTCCTGAATGCAACCTTAAGACCTTATTATGTGTTGGTTTTCAGATAGTAAATAACTATTTGAACAGATACAAGAGGGCCTTACTACAGATTTAAGCTTTAAAACAAAGTAGTAAAATGGCCCTGTTATCTTCAGGAACAATAGTTAAGATATATTGGATTAAATATTTTTAATCATGGACAATCAATCCTTAGTATGAATAATATTCTCTCTCATTGGTTTATTAAGAGTGAACATAATTGGAATTCTGGTCATTTTCGTTCATTAAAGACCATTATGCAACATAATGTCTTTATAAATATATTTTGTCAGTATGAGATTATGAAAGCTTTTTGATGATTCTCCTCATTTAAAACTTTAGGCTTTAGTATTTGCTGTTGGTTGTTCAAAAACAATCTCTTTCTATATTTAACATTGTATATGAAATGTTGGCCACTCGTAATTAAACAGTTAATTTGAGCAATATTATTTTGTAGCGACGGTCATCTTAGGAATATTTTATTTGAACGAGCTTCTATTAGCAAGGTTAATTTCAACGACATTTTCAATCTGAACACAGTTACTTCGAATCTACATATATCAATGGAACTGTATAATTGATGAAGAATGTGTATTTTTATATAACTAAATTATTGTATATAAGCTTCAGTTTCAATATCGACTCCTCTAAAAATTATTCTAAGTGATATAATTACAAATAAATACCTAGTAATTTCATTTCCAGTAAATTCATTCCCTGCCTAATTCATCCATGGACATTTCATTCCCACTTTGAAGAGAGATATTTAGTAACGTCATACGGTTTGTGCTTTTTACGTGTATTAGAATCCAATATCATAAGGTTGTTTTTTAAATCGAGTTTGATAAATGAAACCTGGAATATATATCAATTGACAACCTGGTTTGAAGATTTTGTATTAGAATCCTATTAAAAAAATTAACATTTAAAATTGAGTAAGGCAATTCAAGAGCTGACATTTTTTAAATGTCAATTTTTTGGGACTTCGTAAATTTCCTGCAAGATAATTTTTTTATTTGAAAGATATACTAAGTCTCAGTTTTTAAGGCTTGTAATATTTTAGGAATAATTTTATTTTTCCTGGGTGGGTTTTTTTTTAACTGTTGGAAACCAAAGAGAAGAATATAAAGATATTGATGATAGCAGGCTGACATAACATCAGTTTTACTGATTTTTGAAAATGTCTTAGTGTCAGTTTTTGGTAATTGGAATATTTTTCAAGTAAAATTATAGAAATTGATGATAGCATGTCAACTTAAAATCAGTAAAACTGATTTTTGAAAATTTTCTAGGTGTGTTCCTGTGGGACATAGAATCGTTTATTAAGTAAAAAAAAATATTTTGCTGAAAATTTACTCAGTGTCAGATATGGGAACTTATAAAATTTTCAAAAAAAGAAAATTTACTTGCAAAATTATTTAAATGTCAGGAGAGTCACTTTAAGGAAAAGACAATAATAAATTGAAGTTGGTGATGGAAAGTCAACATTTCAGCCGTTTTACTGATTTTTTGAAAAAAGTTTAAGTGTCGGATCTTGACCCTTAGAATATTTTTCACGTAATATGTAATTAATATGTAGTTGATTTGTATTTTGTTTAGACCTTTTTTGGTGTGTTGTATGAGTTAAACTACAGTGTACTGGAAGTCAGTTTTGAGGGTCGAAAGTCATTGTTTTATTTTGATCTTCTTGGGATGTTTTTTATATTTTATTTCATATTTACATATTGTCTAACTGTCTTTATTTGATTATAAAGAAATAGTAGGAACTTAAAAAAATAACCCAAAAACAAATCAAAGACAAACTCTAAAATAAAAAATCAAGTTAAGTCTCCCAGAAGTAGGTCATTTTGTGTTGTTAATTTTCATTTGGCCTCTTTTATAGAATTTTTGTAAAGTTCTTAAATAAAGAAATAACATTAAACTATAATGTTTATTCATGTATATATATTTACCTAATCTATATAGTTAACTCATTTCCAAATATGGCTCTGAACCGAAGTTATAGCTTAAACATTAAAAAAAAAAAAAAAGAAGACTTTAAACTCCAAAGTTACAGCCATGGAAGATTTTTGATATCCTTTTCGTGTTCTATGGATTAAATCATAATAGAAAATGTAGGGTTTAGCAAGTAGCCGTACTAAAAACGGAATTTATAACAGTCTAGTATCTAAAAGTTAATAAAGATATCACTTTACCTGGCATAGCAATAAAAACCTTTAAATCACAGAACCTCTTCTCTTTGGCAGAGATAGTTGTTGAGGATTAAGAACTTACAATACCATGTAAAGTTATGAGTAATACACGAATACTTTTACACGTATCATAGATGTGATAATCTGGGTAATGGATTTCTAAATGTCTATACATACAAATGTGCTATTCAAATATTCTTAAGTCAAATTGACGTGCATTATGTATATTTATTGTATTTTACAAGATATGGCTTATTTCAAACGAATATGTTAGTCTATTTTCATGACATCAAACTATAACCTACAAAATAATGATGGGACGATTAAATGGAATCGGATAAATAATGTTTAATTTATGATTCTGATTTGTATTAATTATTATTTATTACTGGTGTTCAACTATTTATTAGTGTTTTAGAATGTTTTTTTCCAAGAAAATTAATATTTGATTTTTTTTTTTTTTTTTTTCATAACCCTTATGTTAGAAAATCAATTTTCAATTTTTTAATTTACTAGCGGGAGATCTTGAGTACAATAGAGTTCAATAATTCCCGTAACGCCTGTAAGTGGAGAGACATCGTTCCATAACAGCATGAGCTCAAGAGCCTTATAAAACTCTGAGTAATGCGGGGTGCTTCAGCTAGTAATAATACACAAGGAAATTTATAATGCATGCACGTATTTATTCAAACGAAATGTATAGTTTACAAATTCATTATTAAAAACTAAGGGAATAATTTAGATTTACTCCTGTTTTTGGTATAGAGTGTAAGCGGTTTTCTTCGTTGCAGCCTGTGTATGACTATAATTCATGTACCCTTCACTCGTAAAAACGCGTTGAGTGAAAAAAACCAGAGAGCCAGATGTTTTGTTATAAGCATTGAAACGCAATACATTATAATGTGTAGCATTGTCTTTCAAAACCTCTGCATCAAATTCCATTTCAACTCCAAAAGATGTGTATGGGCTTTTTGCTTCCTTTCTCCATGTTATAGATGCATTATAGGGAACACCACTGGGCTCTAAAAATAAGCAATATTAATATACAATATAAACAAAGAATTTTGGAACATTACGTATTCCAGTAACTTTGTAACCATTTTCCGTCAATTGAATACATTCCATCGTCATTGGACCTTTGCTATATGCAGTGGCACTGGTTTGGTTTATGCCAAACAGCTTTAAGTACTCTACAACACCAGTTCGTTTATCCTTCATTTCAAGCCATGATCCTTCAAACAAAAAGGAGGGCCTTTTTCCGGAGATAAAATATAATAAAGATCTATTTCACTAGTAATTCAACTTACTTGGACACCTCAGAAGTCGTTATTCCAACCAGAACAAGAGCTACAAAGATAGAACACTTCATGATGAACTCCAACACTGACTTTACTTCACATTCTCCTTGCCTATATATATTTGTTTTACAAGTGTGAAGTAGTACTCTATATATTAATGACGTGGATAGTTTCAAGTAAGACATTTAATATTACTCAAACTACAAAGAGAAAATAGGACATATAAATTCAATAGATGGTCTTTTTAGTCCTGAATGCAACCTTAAGACCTTATTGTGTGTTTGTTTTTAGAGAGTAAATAACTATTTGAACAGATACAAGAGGGCCTTACTACAGATTTAAGCTTTAAAACAAAGTAGTAAAATGGCCCTGTTATCTTCAGGAACAATAGTTAAGATATATTGGATTAAATATTTTTAATCATGGACAATCAATCCTTAGTATGAATAATATTCTCTCTCATTGGTTTATTAAGAGTGAACATAATTGGAATTCTGGTCATTTTCGTTCATTAAAGACCATTATGCAACATAATGTCTTTATAAATATATTTTGTCAGTATGAGATTATGAAAGCTTTTTGATGATTCTCCTCATTTAAAACTTTAGGCTTTAGTATTTGCTGTTGGTTGTTCAAAAACAATCTCTTTCTATATTTAACATTGTATATGAAATGTTGGCCACTCGTAATTAAACAGTTAATTTGAGCAATATTATTTTGTAGCGACGGTCATCTTAGGAATATTTTATTTGAACGAGCTTCTATTAGCAAGGTTAATTTCAACGACATTTTCAATCTGAACACAGTTACTTCGAATCTACATATATCAATGGAACTGTATAATTGATGAAGAATGTGTATTTTTATATAACTAAATTATTGTATATAAGCTTCAGTTTCAATATCGACTCCTCTAAAAATTATTCTAGGTGATATAATTACAAATAAATACCTAGTAATTTCATTTCCAGTAAATTCATTCCCTGCCTAATTCATCCATGGACATTTCATTCCCACTTTGAAGAGAGATATTTAGTAACGTCATACGGTTTGTGCTTTTTACGTGTATTAGAATCCAATATCATAAGGTTGTTTTTTAAATCGAGTTTGATAAATGAAACCTGGAATATATATCAATTGACAACCTGGTTTGAAGATTTTGTATTAGAATCCCTATTAAAAAAATTAACATTTAAAATTGAGTAAGGCAATTCAAGAGCTGACATTTTTTAAATGTCAATTTTTGGGACTTCGTAAATTTCCTGCAAGATAATTTTTTTATTTGAAAGATATACTAAGTCTCAGTTTTTAAGGCTTGTAATATTTTAGGAATAATTTTATTTTTCCTGGGTGGTTTTTTTTTTAACTGTTGGAAACCAAAGAGAAGAATATAAAGATATTGATGATAGCAGGCTGACATAACATCAGTTTTACTGATTTTTGAAAATGTCTTAGTGTCAGTTTTTGGTAATTGGAATATTTTTCAAGTAAAATTATA